>NW_028327181.1:68611557-68809057 GCF_987537825.1 Furipterus horrens
ACTCCTGCTTTTTAGACGTTAATCAGTTTCTCCTAGTTATTTTCAGCAAAGCGGGTGTGAGGGAAGTGGGGTCTACTGAAGCAAGGACCTAGAAAACTTAAGAGTTAAAAAGAAAAACAGCAGGGCTTTTATGGCTGAATGTTGGGTGTGTCAGGAGAACAAGAAGGGGGTTGCTCGTCAATTGTTCTGATTTACATATTGTTCTAGTGCCCCCCATAGGCGAATCAAGCCTAGAGAAAGATGTTGAACGATAACTTCCCCGGCTGTGAACACTGGTTATTTCAAGGGGGTGAGAGGGGAGTAAGGAAAAAAGGTAGTGAAATGGAAAACTAATGACATAAGTGGAAATAAGTGACTGAAAAACTAGTCGGATAATGTTGCGAATATAGACACATGGAAACAATTAGATTACATTGTGGAGGTGTAGGCAATTCGCTTTTCTAGTTTTGTTATTTTAATACAGGTTTTGCAATGAGGTATTTAAAATAAAGACATGGCAGAGTTGCCTCCTCTGCCTGGTCTTTCCTGCTCTCTGACAAACATCAGAGCACCTGCCTTCTCTCTCTGCTGCAGTGAGGGTTTGAGGGTCTGCCTCCGTCTTGAGGGCGGAACTCTTTGCATGTAGGACTATGTCTTAGTCCTCAGCACCCCTGTTTCATAGCATGCGTGGAGCCCAGCATGGAATTGTTCAGTAAATACTGGCACAAATTCAATTCAGTAATGGTGTACGATTTGCCTTGGCTGTATAGGGGTGCGGCAAAAGTAAGTTCACGGATGTGAGTACTCAAAACATAATGTATTCTTTTATTATTATTTATTAATTATTGGATTAGTTTCCATATGCACAACTGTAAACCTATTTTTGCCCACCTCTGTATTTACAATTGAACATCCCAAGCTGGTGATGAAGAATCTGGGCTGCTGATGAGTAAAATATTTGAAGAACTTTTAAAAAATCTGTGTTACATCAGATTAGGATTTATTTAGGTTTCCTTTTCTATCAACTTATTATTTTTTACAATGTATGGAAATAGAGCAGAGAGAAATGCCTAGAAGCAGTGACCTTTGCAACCATGCATTAATTGAAAGCCTTCAATCAATGACCAAGTAAATTGTGCTTTAAAAACTAGGGTGTGGCCCTGGCTGGTTTGGCTCAGTGGATTGAGTGCAGGCCTACAAATCAAAAGGTTGCCAGTTTGATTCCCAGTCAGGGCACATGCCTGGGCTGCAGGCCAGGTCCCCAGTTGGGGCGCACAAGAGGCAACCCCACACTGATGTTTCTCTCCCTCTCTTTCTCCTTCCCTTCCCCTCTAAAAGTAAATAAATAAAATCTTAAAAAAAAAAAATACTAGAGTGTGTGTATGACAAATGAATCTATAATACAAATTATTTGATAAACAACAAACCATGATTATAAAAAAAAATTGAAAAAAGAACTATCACAATTTCTAAACTGTTTTAAAATGAAGAATTGTAATTTTATGTACATAACAAGAAGAAACCCAAAATCCTTCTATATATCCAAATTTCTGAATGCTGAGCTGAGAAGTATCAGTCTCAGAAGAGGGAGAGAATGTGAATATTGCTTGGTTCAGCTTTGTGCTATATGCAGGAGTCCTCTCTGCCCACTTCCACTCGTGGGGGCTCACTACCTTAGAAGGAGTCTATCTGTTGCTGGCTAGTGCTGTTGGTTAGAACATTCTCCCCTGGACTGAGGTAAAATCTACCCATTTGGTCCGGGTCTGCTCTGTGACCCTAACACTTTCAAATACAGAGAATTAGCAATTTATTCTCTCTCTGGCCTTTTGTTTTCTAGGCTAAACAGTCAACAGGAATGTGTGTGGAATCAGAAAGGGAGATGAAGAGGGGGAGGAAGGAGGAGGGAGGGAGAGGAAATGTCTTGGGAATGTTTGAGGTTTGGGTAGGTGTTATGACACTGAGAGAGGCTGAGTTGTTCATGGAGGGTATGTAGAAAGAAAAGGGGGGTGAGGACAGGAATTAGGGCGCATTAGCAATCAAAGGATAGATGGAAGGATCAGCTTCCAAGGGCAGCCTGTGGCAGTGGAAGGGGAGGGAAACCAGGTGAACATCATTCAGGCCAAATCTAAGAAGAGAGTTCTAAGGAAGAAGGAATGACTGTCTTTTATGTAGAGGCCAGGTAAGATGAAGGCTAAAAAGGGTATTTTGGGGTGTGGGAATTAGAAAGTGTTCACATAATGTAATGACATGGGCCAGGTGCAGGGGTGGGTGCATGGACGTTGCAGGCTAAAATGTTTGGGGGTTGTGTGTGGCCACCTGAGCTGTTGCCTTTAGTACTATTGTTGCTCTCGACTGGGGGGCAGTGGTGACTTCTGGCCAGCTTCTCAGAATGTGTGAGCCAGGCTGGGAAGTGGCAGAGATAGGAGAGAAAAGTAGGGAATGGAGAGAGGTACAGAAGTAGACAGAGACTTCTGGCCAAGATGGAGACATAGGTAGACATGCTTTGCCTCCTTGCACAACTGAAAGAAGGATTACAACTAACTTCAAAACAAAAAACAACCAGAACTACCAGAAAATCGAACTGTATGAAAGTCTGACATCCAAGGATTTAAAGAAGAAATACTCACCCAGATGGGTAGGAGGGGTGGGGATGGGGAGCCAGGATGAAGAGGAGAATGCAGTGTGGCAGCGGCGACCAATATAATGGACAGGTCCACACTCACATGTAGTGAATAAAAACTAGGAGGGACACTTGGGGAGTGATCCCAGCCCCAGGTCAGACTGCGCAGCCCAGTGTTCAAGTGCTGGGAAAATAAAGCCTTGTAGCTTCTGCCCATGAAAACCAGTGGGGGTTGGAGCAGGGGAAGAAACTACCTGTCCCTTAGTTCTAGAGACATGGTTCCAGAATGTAGGCAAACTCACCCACTCTGGGAACCACAACCAGGGCAACAACTAGAGGGGTGCCGGTTGCATGTGGGAAGTGGGTGAAGTGACTGGGAAAGGAGTGAGTGCTGAGCAAATGGTATTGTTCCCCACGTACAGCACCCCAAAGCAGTGAAACAGGTTGCCCAGCACAGACTAATACCTAAGGCTCTGTCCCTTACAATGTATTAGGTGCACCAAAACAGGGAGTCAAAGCAGCTCTACCTAATACACAGAAGCAAACATAGGGAGGCTGCCAAATTGAGGAGACAAAGAAATATGGTCCAACTGAAAGGACAGATCAAAATTCCAGGAAAAGAGTTAAGTGAAACAAATATCCAACCTATCAGATACAGAGTTCAAAACACTGGTGATAATGATGCTCAGAGTAATGACTGAGTATGGCGAGCACATAAGGGAAGAAATGAAGGCTACGCTAAGTGAAATAAAAATCCACAGGGAACCAATGGTGAAGGGGAGGAAGATGAGGTCAAATCGATGAATGGGAACATAAGGAAGAAATAAAGTCAACCAGAACAGAATGAAGAAGCAAGAGCTCAAAAAAAATGAGGAGAGAATGAGAAGACTGGGACATCTCTAGAAGTGCCAATGTCTGATTCATAGGGATGCCAGAAGGAGAAGAGAAAGAACAAGAAATTGAAAACTTATTTGAAAAAATAATGAAAGAAAACTTCCCTAATTTGGTGAAGGAAATAGACATACAAGTCCTGGAAGCAGAGAGTCCAAAAGAAGTTGGAACCAAAGAGGACCACATTGAGACACATCATAATTAAAATGCCAAAGGTTCAAGATAAATAGAGAATCTTAAAAGCAGCAAGAGAAAAGTAGAGAGTTACCTACAAAGGGGTTCCCATAAGACTATCAGCTGATTTCTCAAAAGAAACTTTGCAGGCAAGAAGGGACTGGCAAGAAATAGTCAAAGTGATGAAAAGCAAGGACTTAAAACCAAGACTACTCTATCCAGCAAAGCTATCATTTAGAATGGAAGGGCAGATAAAGTAAAGCTAGACAGACAAGGTAAAGCTAGAGGACTTCATTATCACCCAGCCCTTATTAATGAAATGTTAAAGGGTCACATTTAAGAAAAAGAAGATCAAAGTTATGAACATTAAAATGACAACAAACTCACAATTATCAACAACTGAATCTCAAAAACAAAAACTCAGCAAACAACTAGAACAGGAACAGAGTCATATGTTTGGAGATCATATGGAGGTTTATCAGTGGGGAGATGGAAGAGGGAGAAATGGGGAAAAGGTACAAAGATTAAGAAGCATAACTAGTAGGTACAGAATAGACAGGGGGATGTTAAGAATAGTAAAGGAACTGGAGACACCAAAGAACTTATATGCATGACCCATGGACATGAACTAAGTGGGGAATTGCTGGAGGGAAGGAGGGTAACAAGTGGAGGGGGGCAAAGGGAATAAATTTGTGACAACTGTAATAGCATAATCAATAAAGTATACTTAAAAAAGAAAGTGGACAGAGGCTGCTGGAGAAGTACAGCTACTAAGGGAAAAAAAAAGAGAGACTTATTCTGACATTTCTTTCAAACATATCATTTACCAAGGAAGAAATCACAACCGACCATAGTCAAAATCTTGGGTGACTGAAAAAGAGTGAAATTGTGTTTATCAAGTGTGGCTGGATGACATATGAGATCTGCTCTTGTTTCTCTCATGCAAGCCGGCAGTTGGCCCTCTGCTCGTTTCCTTAGTGGAGGCATGTGACAGGGTCGAAACAGCCAAGACATCTTTCTAGCTTTTGTTTTACAAAAAAAATTTTTTTTTGGTAAGGAAGCAATGGGTTTTAAGCCAACAGATTATGTGTCTTTAAAATTTTTTTTATTGTATTTTTTCCATTATCATTTATCCTCTTTATATCCCCTCCTCTTGCTATCACCACCCTATTGTCCATGTCCATGAGTCCTTTTTCTTTTTTGCTTGGATCTCTCCACCCAGTATGCCCCCCACCCCAACCTGGAGCTGTCAGCATGCTCTCTATCTATGAGTTTGTCTCTACTTTGCTTGCTCATTAGATTCTGCACATGAGTAAAATCGAATGACATTTGTCTTCCTCTGACTGGCTTATTTCACTTAGCATAATGTTCTCCAGGTCCATCCATGCTGTCACAAAGGGTAAAATGTTCTTTTTTATGGTTGAGTAGTATTCCATTGTGTAAATGTCCCATAGTCGTTTTATCCACTTAGATTATGTGTCCTGAAGAAATCTGGCGGGAAAGAATTTTCCCAAGGTCAGTGCCTCCCACAGCCCCAAACAGAAAACCCAGGGTGTGAGAAGAAAGATTCGAATAAGAGAGACATCTGAGGATGCTAAGAGCAGAACAATTGGGAGCCTGGCTTCCTGGTGTGTCCCTGGGGAGTTACGTACTCAGAGAGTGATAGATGTTGGTGCTTCTAGGCAGTCAGGACCGTCTTACAAAAAATGCCTATGCCCTTGAGGATGTCAAGTGCAGCAGAGGGAACACAGTCGATAATAATGATGTATGGTGTCAGATGGGTATGCGAATTATCGGGATGATCACTTAGTAAGTTATATAATGTCTACTCACTGGGGTGTACTCCTGAACTAATATAACATTGTATATCAACTGCAACTGAAAAATAAAAATAAGTGCCCATGCCTTGAGTCTACAGAGAATCTGGTGGATCCAGAGGGGCCGTGGGACAGGGAGGACCTCTGAAGATGGACATTGGATGACCTACTGTCCCACCCCCATTTGCTTTGGCACTGCATGGGCAAGTGAGGAGAGACCCAGAAGGCCCGGATGGAATCTTGGGGTCAGGAAGTAGGACGGTCAGAGAGAACCACACTTTTATTTCTTGAACCCCCAAGATAAAAGAGATGCAAAGTTCACAAGCCTGTATGAGAACAAGTATTTGGGGGCTGGGGGCAGATGGTCAGCTAGGTAGAGGTGGTATATATTCAGTATCATCATGGGTTGATTAATACCAGAGTGCTGATCACTTTTTCTGTTTATTTTCTATCTGGATGAAAAACTTGCAATTTTTGTGCATTAGCGGAACAAGCAGAATTGCCATTCACAATTGGTAAAGGTAATTTTGTATATTTTTTATGGCTCCAGTGTATTTCTGTCTGTCATGACTTTCTTCCCTTTGGAAAATTGTGAGGGAGCAAACTCTTTCACCCCACTCCTAAATTAGTTTGGTGCTGTGTTTTTGGTGAGGACCCCAGGAGGTTATAGTGGGCAGTGCTTCCTCAAGCTTTGCTCTCAGACACTTGCGTGGCTGGGTGTGTTGGCTGTAGAGGCTGCAGAGACCACTGTCTTTATGTCCAGAAGCAATTGGCTGGACACAGCAAAGCCCCACTGCCCCGAGGAAATCACAGCGTGTCTTCCAGGAAAGCAGAAACCCACTCGTTGGCTAAGGAAACGTCTTGGCACTGCAGCCCTGGTGTTCCCGAGTCTGCTTTTTTGGGCCCAACTTCTCACCGAGTGGTTAGAATATGGAGAAAAGAGGGGAAAAAACAAAAAACAAAAAAACAACCCCAAACTCTGGCTATAGCCCATCTGGATTCTGCCTCCCAGTTCTCCCAGAACAGATTCCCCACCCAAATAACTGAGGATGCTGGAGCTGGAGCGCGCATCCAGGGGGGTAGGGGGTGGGGGTGGGCGGGGGAGAGGGAGAGAACTTGCGTGTGAGTGTGGCAGGCCAGGGAGAAGACGTTGGAGGGTGTAACAGGAAGGCAAGCGGCGGGGCTGGCTCCCGCTTTGTTGACTTAGCGAGTCTGGCTGCAAAGCCAAGGCCTTTGGAAAGAATGGCCTCCCCGCTTCCGGCAGTTTCTACTGAGCTGTTCTGGTACTGAGCGAGATTCTGCAGGTGTTTATGGGCTGGAGTATAGTTCAGTTGGGTTCAGGGCACCAAGGTTTGGAGAATTCCACCAGGATTTGTACTTGATGGTGGCCTGGGACGTAAGACACAACCGTGGTTTCAGAAGGTGCTATTTCTCCCCACCTCACGGGGTTGTCTGGTCCTCGCCTTGGAGCTCATTTCCCCAGGAGGCCTGCTTCCACTTTATGACCATTACAAGGTGCAGTTGGTTTTCCTTTTTTTTTTTTTTTTTTTTTCTGGTGAGGTGATTTGATTTCAAAAGCAATTTCCTCTGACAACTTCTCATTGGCTGTTGAACAAATGTGGCAGATATAAGTTAGAGCCATGTGTTTGGCAGCTCCAGGCAGGCGTCTGAATTTCGGGCCGCTGCCTGTGGGCTTATTCTGTTTTTCCACCAGGTGGCGGTAAAGACCCGTTGACTGGGCTCTCTCTTGCGAGCTGGAGAGGAGAGTGAGGGGCCCTGGAGGAAAAGCAGAGCTGGCTCAAGGACTTCCTGCTGGCTGGCAAACTCACCTGTGAATTTATGAGTAGGATTTACTTCCGATTTTATAGATGAATCTTCTCAGAAAAGGATACTGTGAAATCTAGGGTCAGGGTTGTCATTGTTACCACTCAATTCCTATCCCAGAGTCTGACACAGAGTAAGTGCTTAATAGGTGCTTGTTGACGTCAGCCAACGTGTGTGCACGTGTGCAAAGGAAAGAGAAATGCACTGTGTCCCACCTCCCTGCCAGATGGTGTGTTAGGTGGTTTTTCTGATGAAGTAAGGCTTATAATTCTCATTTTATAGAAAGAGAAATTGAGGCCGAGGGAGATAAGATAATTGGCCAAAGTTCATAAAGATGTGACCCACGATTTATATGCCTGCTCTACCGGGGCTGGTGATCACTAGATTTAGCAAAAGTCTAGGATGAATTTTATTTCAGAAAAAACAAGGGAATCCAGTGTAGATTTGATCTTTATTCATCGATTTATTTCTGGTATATACTATGTACTCAGGATGGAGAGGGGTAAGACCTGGTTCTTGCTTTTGGGGAGCTTTGAGTGTAGGGGGTAAGGGACGGCCCACAAATGAAGCACCACAAGAGAACTCCACAAGCCCAGGGTGCAGGGGAACCCTGAGGAAGGGTTAGGAGGTCAAGGAAATCCCCCAAAGGAGAGAGCCTCAAAGCTGAGTCCTGGAGGACTTGGACAGGCAAGGCGTAGTGAAGGATCATCCAGGCAGAGGGAGCTGGGGTGCAAAGCCCTCCCCACCCCATGAGAGAGAACCTGTGTATTTGGGGAACTGGTAAGGTTCAAGGTGAGGGATGAGGTCAGGTAAGCAAGGGGCTTCAAAAGCTATGAAGGGGCTTGAAGAGTTTTCAGCAGAAACGTGACATTTTTAAAAGTTCCTTATATAATTTAATTAACCAATGTCACCCCAATAAGTTCAATTAAAAATGAAAGATCCTTCTAGTTTCTGGTGGGGTGGTGGGCGGAGGCTGAGGCTAAGCCAGAGAGGCCACCCAGGACTGTCTCCTAGTAGGAGAGGATGGTCCAGGTCTAAACTAGGGTCATTGCTCTGGAGATGGAGGGAGACAGACAGACTGGAACGACCTGTAGAAGGTAGAGCTGATGGGAGTGGGGACAGATTGCCTGTGAAGGAAGGGTGAGGGGGAAGGAAGAGTCTGGGATGACTTTGAGGCCTGTCCTGGCTTGGGCAACCAGGTGGATGGAATGGTTTCCAAAGTGTGAATGATGTTGACAGTTCATAAGCACATTCACACCTTTTTCAAGAGGAAGCTGCTCCATGTTCCAGATGCTCAACTTTGTTTTCAGAGTTCGGAGGCTGCCCTTGGGCTTTGTGAACATGTGAAAGTCACACCTTTAGGGTACCCTTTGTCTTTCATTTGCTCTCTTCTCTCAGAGCAGATGCTCAGGATATGGTACTTTTTTGTTTTTGTTTTTTAAGATTTTATTTACTTATTTTTTAGAAAGAGGGGAAGGGAGGGAGAAAGAGAGGGAGAGAAACATCAGTGTGCAAGAGAAACAATCAGCTGCCTCTCACACGGCCCCAAAGGGGACCTGGCCCACAGCCCAGGCATATGCCCTGACCAGGAATCAAAGCAGCAACCCTTCAGTTTGCAGGCCTGCACTCAATCCACTGAGCTACACCAGCCAGGGCAGGCTATGGTATCCTTCTAGAACAGGTGTCTGCAGTGGACACTCTGGTAGCCTCTCCTACATGTGATCCGCTCCTCTAGATGACCAACCCTTCCTCATGCATCTCGTGGACCTTGGGGCAAGCTAACCCCACCCTGGACATAAGGGCAGAACATGAGGTTCAAGCCTAAACTGACCCGAATAATTGTGTTTCTTGTCCTCTGTATTAGTCTCCTGGCTGTGCCTAACAAATTACCACAAACTTGGTGGTCTAAAATAACACAATCATTTTCTCATAGTTCTGGAGCCCAGATGTTCAAAATCAAGTTATCAGCAGGGCTGTGCTCCCTCTAGAGGCTCTGGGAAGAGTCTGTTCCTTGACTCTTTCAGCTTCTGGGCACTACTGGCAGTCCTTGGCTTGTGGCTGCTCACCCTAATCACTGCCTTGTCTTCACAAGGCTCTCCTCTCCGTGTCTGTCTTCTGGCTCTTATAAGGATACTTGCCATTGGACTTAGGGCCCACCCGGGTAATTCAGGATGATCTCCTCTCAAGAGCCTTAACTTAATTGCATCTACAGAGACCCTTTGTCCAAATAAGCACATTCGCAGGTTTTAGGGTTTAGGAGAGAAAACTATCTTTTTTGAGGCTGTCATTCAACCCATACTGCTTCTGTGGCTGGCAAGACAGAATGAACTTGGGACTGTGATGACATCGCTGAACTCCTGTCTGCCATCCTGGAAGCCTGCCTGCTTCAGGACTTCAGTTATGTAATTCAATAAATCCTCCTTATTGGTTTAAGCCAATCTGACGTGCCCTTTCCTGTCGCCTTCTGCTGAGTGTACCCTCACACATGTGCCCATCTGGAGTCCTGCATGCAGGCAGTTCGTTGGGTGTGGGGCAGAGATCACAGCAATTGGAATTCTCCTCTGCTGGACTCCATTGTTGTCGCTCTGTGTGACCTTGGGCAAGCCACAGCCTTGCTGACCATCAGTCTGAATACGTAAATGGAGCCCTTGTCCCTGCAAAAAGCTCTTCAAATCGAAGCTGCTGTGGTTTGTGTTGTTATGGCCTTTGCATTCCAAGAAAGACGTAATAGAATTGGGAAAGAGCCAGACAATGGAGTGATGAAGGGCTTTTACCATGAGGGCAAGCTCCCCATTTAGGATTCTTCAGCCTGGAGAAATGGAGGCTGAGGAGGAACGTAATTGAAGTCCTTTATGTGAAAGGTGTATTGATAAGGTGGGACAGACTTGTTCATCAAATCCCAGAATCCTTAGAAGCCTAGGGTGCTGCTCCTGAAAGTTTGAGCAGTGGTTTGAGGGCAAACAATGGAGATACTCCTTTACCCAGTGCAGAGGCGAACTCAAGGCACTGGAGCCGCGTGGTGTTGCGCACCTGGGGTCAGGAAGACGTGGGTTCTGCTCCTGGTTCCAGCTGTGTGACTGTGAGCAATCCTCTTTCTCCCTGAATCTCAGATTGTTCGTTGGTAAATTGGGGACAATAAACCTGGTAATAAACCAGGAGTGAACTTCCACAGATTAACCACCCCCTCCCTGCCCATCAGCACTGGCCCAGGTGATTAGCGTCCTGCTTGTTACTATAAACGGACTAACTGCAGATCCCCCACCCAGGCATGCGATCTCATCTCTCCCTTACTCAAGACCCAATAAGCAATTCTCTCCTGCTTCTCCTGCATCTCTGTGTCCCCCTCTCTACCCTATCATTGTCATAGGCACAAAAGCCACTATCATTTCTCCCACCTGAAAACAGCCCTCTGTTGATTTCACTTCCCCCTCTAGCTCCTGTCCACATTCTCAGCTCCACTGTGCAGCCAAACTACTTGGAAGAATTGTCTATACTTGAGCTGAACAAATCTTTACAAAATGAACACACTCATGACACTACCATCCAGATTAAAAAAAAGAGGAATATTACTAGCACCCTAGAAACTCTGAGTTCCTCCCAGGCACTTACCCCTTTCTATCTCCAAGGAAATCACTGTCCTAACATCGATTAGTTTTCTATTTTTAATTTTATCATTGAACGTTACCATTTTAACCCTAACCATCACCTAGTTTCAGAATGTTCTCATCACTTCAAAAGGAAACCTCAAACCCATTAGCAGTCAGACCCCATTTCCCACTCTGCTCAGTTCCTGGCCACCATTAACCTGCTTTTTGTTTCTGTGGACTTGCCTATTCTGGGTATTTCAGATGAAAGGAATCATACGATATATCGCCTTTTGTGTCGGGCATCTTACTCAGCATAATGTTTTCAGGGTTCATTCATGTTGCAGCAGGTATCAGAACTTCGCTCTTTTTTATGGCTGAGTAACCTTCCATTGTATGGCTGTACAACATTTTTTTTTATCCATTCAGCAGTTGATGGACGTTTGGGTCGGCTCCACATTTTGGCCATCGTGAGTATTGCTGCTGTGAACGATCACGCTCAAGTTTTGCTTGAACGTGTTTTACCTGTTTTTTTTTTTTTTCCTTCTTTATATTTTATTTATTTATTTTTAGAGCGAGGGCAAGGGAGGGAGAAGGAGAGGGAGAGAAACATAAATGTGTGAGAGAGATACCTCGATCAGTTGCCTCTTGCACGCCCCCACCTGGGGACCTGGCCTGCAGCGCAGGCCCACGCCCTGACTGGGAATCAAACTGGCGACTCCCTGTTTTAGAGGCTGGTGCTCAGTCCACTGAGCCACACCAGCCAGGGAACATTGTGCCTGTTTTTGAGCTTTAAGTTGGCCACATGACTTATACTGCTTTTCTGTCTGTCTGGAGGCCCTATTCTATAATGGGAGATCCATCCGGCTGCAGCACTGCACATCGGGAACTTGCTCACTTACATTTACTGGGCAGCATGTCACTGTGTGAATGGACCACCGTTCATCTCGCCTGTTGTCGACGGGTTGTATCCAGTGTGAGGTGGTTATGAGGAGTGCTGCTCCACACGTTCTTGTTCCTTTCTTCTGGTGAGCACACTCACAGATTGCTGTTAGACACATACCTAGGAATGGAATGTCAGGGTCACAGATGATGCACATGTTTAGCTTTACAGATACTGCCAAAGGGTTTTCCTAGGCTATTCCAATTTTCACGTCCCCAGGAGTGTGTGAAAGTTCCAGTTGCTCCACAGCGTCGCCGACATGTGACATTTCCACCTGAATGTTTAATAGACATCTCTAACTCAGCAGGACCCAAGCTTAACTCCATGTGTCCTCCTCAACCGGTTCCCTCTTCAGTCGATGGCAGCTTTGGCCTTCCAATGTGCTCAGGCCAGAAACCTTTGTCATCTCTCTCTCTCTCTCTCTCTCTCTCTCTCTCTCTCTCTCTCTCTTTTCTTTTTTTTTTTTTTTTGATTTCTTACATTCAGTGTCAGGAACCTATTTGGCTCTTCCTTCCAACACACCCAAAATATGACCTTATCCCTTATCTGCTCCCATCCTTGCTGGAGCCACCATCATTTTTCACCTAGTTTACTAGCATACCTTCCTGCTGGGCATCCCTGCTTCCATGCCACACATTCTTAGCACAGCAACTGCGATAATCGTTGTTTTTTTTAATTGTTATAAAATAACATATAATTTACCATTTGTATGTGTACAGTTTAGTGGTAATAGAATATTCACGTTGTGGAGCGACCCTCATTCCTCCAATAGCTCTGCATTTCAGAGGAAGACTCCAGCATTTTACAATGGCACACCAAGCCTTGCCCAGCCTGTCTCCTGTGACTTCTGTCACTTTATCTCCCACGTCTCCTTCTCCTTGGTTCTCTCCACTCCAGGCCCTTATGTCTTCTTGTGTTCCTGGAACAAGCCAGGCATGATGCTGCCGTAGGGCCTCTGAGTTGGCCGTTGCCCCTGCCTGCCCCAGGTATGCTGATGACTAATCTCTTGCCTCTTGAAAGTCTTGCTCAATTGGCTTGAGGGTTTTTGACCCCTGCTGATGAATTTAAATAGAAGAGCTGACTTTTGGTCAAAGAATTCTCAGGGTAAAAATGTTATTTTCCTTTCCACCTTCTTTCAGTGTTTAACATGGGCCATTTCCCTTGCTCTTCTGTGGGGATCCTGAGTTTATTTCTAAGTATTTCTAGCCCACTCTTGTCCTGGAGTCGTGGCCAGTTTCACAGGAAGTTCCTCTTTAGATTCTCCATCTTGAACAGGCTTGGGTTTGTCTCCTCTTTCATGTGCTCTACCAGGCCTTGAAAGCCTAAGTTCACAATTGCTTGGCTTTGGCACATTTCCTCAGGGAGAATGGTAGTTTCCACATCCTCTCCTGGTTCTTGCTTTTTCTTCTCCTTTGGCCTTTTAAACCCTTTTTGCTAGCTCACTTCATTGCCTTTAAATGATTGAAAACATTTTATTCAGCATTTTAAATATTTCAGTAGGAAGTAGTTCAGAGTGTCTAGTCTTTATTGCCAGAAACAGAAGTCCATTAGACATCAGCTTTAGGAATGCAGCCCATTATAGGAGAAAACACAGGGGTTCAGGAATCCTTGGTCCCAATCCCAGCCCTGCTTTCAACTAGCTGGGATTTTAGACAAGTCCCACGGACCCTCTAGGCCTCAGCTTCTTACCTGGTAAAGTAAGGGCATAGGGTCTGTGGCCTCAGAGATTCTGTGATTCCATGTTACTGAGAGACTGTTTCTGGGTTTTGGTTTTTGTTTTCTTTAATTCTCATCCAAGGATATATATATTGATTTTAGAGAGAGAGGAAGGGAAAGAAAGAGAGAGAAACATCAATGTAAGAGAGACACATTGATTGGTTGCCTCTTGTATATGCCCGGACCAGGGATCGAACCCACAGCCTAGGTATGTGCCCTGACTGAGAATCCAACACACAGCCTTAAAAAAAAAAATTTTTTTTTAAAGATTTTACTTACTCTTAGAGAGAGGGGAAGGGAGGGATAAAGAGTAGAGAAACATCAGTGTGTGGTTGCCCCTCATGAGCCCCCAGCTGCAGTCCTAGCCTGCAACCCAGGCATGTGCTCTGACCAGGAATCAAACCGGCGACCCTTTGGTTCACAGTCCGGTGCTCAATCCACTGAGCCACACCAGCCAGGGCAACACACAGCCTTTTGGTGTACAGGATGATGCTCCAAGCTACTGAGCCACTGAGTCAGGGTGAGACTGTTTCTGTTTTGATGAAACTCATGGCTGTTAGAGGCAAAGCTCCCAGCTCAGGCGGGCTGTCTGTATTCTCTCAGTATCTGCCAGGCCCTGGGCCTGGTTTGTGAAAGAGATGACAAATGTAGAATGTCAGAGGCAAAAAATGTGAGATAAAGAACAATTAATCAAAAAAAGAAAAAAAAAAAGATCTGGGGGAGTGTGTGGCAAGGGAGCAGGGAAGAGACTGATATTACACACTGGATAAGGGCCACTGTTTCTAGGTAGGTAGGTGGTCAGTGTGTGGGCGAGGCTGCCTCGGTGCAGGGATCTGCCATCCTGCTGATACCTTGGGGCCTTGCAAAAGAAGGTCCTGGAGACAGAGGCTCAGGACCTGGTCAGCACCCTGCTCCCTCCCCCTCCTCTCCTTCATTTTATATATATGTCTATACACATATGATTTTACATTTTGTAATTTTACATATAATTCTATGTATTTACGTAAAGTTATTTATAGACTATTTTAATTAATAGGCTTTATTTTTTTGATTTTCAGGAAAATTCCGACAATAGTACAGAGAGCCCCCATATGCCCCACGCCTAGTTTTCCCCATTATTAACATCTTACGTGAGTGTGGTACACTTGTTATAATTAATGAAATAATGTTGATACATTACGGTGAACTAAAGTCTATAGTTTATTCAGACTCCCTAGACTTAATGCCTTTTTCTGTTCGAGGGTCCCATCCAGGATACCATATTACATTTAATTGTCGTGTCCTTTTAGGCTCCTCTTGACTGCTGTGGCAGTTTTTAGACTTTTCTTGTTTATTTATTTATTGATTTTGATTAAAAAATCACGGTAAAAACATACATAAAATTTACCATTTCAACCATTTTTAGTGTACAGTTTAGTGGCATTCAGTGCATTCACACTGTTCACCTTCAGAACTTTTGTATCAACCCAGACTGAAACTCTGTACCCATTAAAGAACAAGTCCCCACTACTCCTCCTCCCAGCTCTATGCTAACCGCTGTTCTACTTTCTGTATGAATGTGACTATTCTAGGTACCTCATGTAAGTGGCATTGTGCAGTCTTTGACCTTTTGTGTCCTTCCTGCCTTCCTCCCTTCCTGCCTTCCTCCCTCCTTCCCTCCCTCTCTTCCTTCCTTCCTTCCTTCCTTCCTTCCTTCCTTCCTTCCTCCCTTTCTTCTTCCCTCCCTTCTTTCCTTCCTTCTTTCCTTCCTCCCTTTCTTCTTCCCTCCCTCCTTTCCTTCCTTCCTTCCTTCCTTCCTTCCTTCCTTCCTTCCTTCCTTCCTTCCTTCCTTCCTTCCTTCTTTCCTTCCTTCCTTTTTAACCCTCGCAGTTTGGAGAAGAGTTACTTACTGGTCAGGTATGTAGGTTGGCCCACTATTGGAATATCCGATGTTTTTCTTATAAGATTTGGTCTTCGATGTATGTCTATCATTCTATTCCAAACAAGATGCCAAGTGCTGAAGACTCGAAGATTAAAGTCTAGAGGCTCAACTTATGCTCATTTTACAGATACCACCTGATCTCAGAGAATTTTAATTTACTTGCCCAGGGTCATGCAGTCGGTTAAAGGCAAGAATGGGATCTAAACTCTCCTTGTGACTTCAGACTGCACTTTTTCCTCCTCACTCCCTTTCTCTAGGCCAGCCAGAGCCTGTGCCCCGATGCTCTTCTGCAGGCCTTTGCAATTAGTGGGGCCTGGTCAGGGCTGGGCAGGTGCTGGGCTACCTTCACTGAGCAAGCAGCAGCTCCTCACTCAGATTTTTCTTAAGTTTTTTAAAAAATTTGAAATATTTGATATATGCACATGAGTGTATGAGATCAGTTTAAAGAGTCATATTAAAAATAAAACCCTTGGACCCAGAACCTAACTTAACAAAGACAGTGTTTTCAATACTCTATAACCTCCCCGTGTGCTTCCTTCAAACCCCAGCCTCACTGCTTCAAATAATCATCATCCTGAATATTCTGTTTTTCATTCTTTTGCTTGTACAGCTTTACCACATAGGCACATGTTCCTAATCAATATGTTGTTTAGTCTGGAGAGTTGGTGGACTTTTATTAAATGAAATCGCACTGTATTTATTATATTGTGACTTGCTTTATTCATTCAACATTGTGTTTATGGGATTCATTGGAAAATTATAGCTTATTTGTTTTTCATGGCTAGATAGTATTCTGTTGTATGACTATATATTTTCTAATCCATTCTCATGTCCATGGGGTGTTTAAACTATTTGTAGTTTTTGTTTTTATGAACAATGCTGTTATGAACAATGTGGGGCCCACATGGTGGGAGGGTTTCTCTAGGTCAGGTTATGATGCGTAGAACTGCTGGGTGTCCCAGATAATGCTGCTGTGTTTTCTGAAGGCCTGAGTCCATTGACACTCCTGTCAACAGTATATGAGGGTCCTCAACACAGCATGTCCTAAGCTGTCTTTGGTGTTGGTTTGTCTCCCACTCAGCTGTGTCCACGTCTCAGAGGCCCCTTGGCTATACCCAGGTCTCCCTGGGCCTCTGGCCTGAGTGTCTCTGGCTTGGTCACCTCCAGGCCCACCTGGACTTCCTGCTTTCCCGAGAGTTGGAGCCTTTGCTCGTATTGTTGGCTCAGCCTCTAGGAGCTCTCAGCACAGTGCTCCAGATTTGGGTCCCAGGGGTGCGCTGTGTCTCTGGGGATCAGGATGGTTAGACATCACTTCCTCTTGCCAAGCCAGGTGGCATTGGAATTTTCTACCATAGAGGGGGACAGTGTTGTTTCCCCACACCCCCTGAACCAGGAGTCTGCAAAGAGAGCTTTAGAGGCTTTCATAAAGGCCTTTTGGCAGGTTAGCGCCAGCACTGTCAGTGCTGGCAGGAGCATGTGACATCTGTGCTGGCTGCAGACCAGGCTGAGTGAACATCTCTGTGCACAGAGTCAGCCAGCTCATTTAGCCGAGGGCCTCAGGTGTGTGAGGACGCCCAGAGCTGGGCCCCCTGGCGAGGCCCGTCTGGGAGCCCACTTCCTACTGCATTCGTCCTCCTGAGAGATGCTCCTTTTTGACAGGGCAGTGCCAGAAGTGCTGTCCGCCCTCCCCGGCCCAGAGTGCCTGGGTTTTCCTTGTTGTGGGAAGTTACTGTGATATGGTGGGAAGAACTGGGTTTGAAGCTAGAAGGACCTGAGGCTGTCACCTCTTAGTTGCGTCACTTAGCCTGTCTGAGCCTCAGTTGTCCCCATCTTCACAACGGTAATAGGAATTTCTGCTTCATTGGATTCATCGAAGTAAAATAAGTAAAGAGCCTGGCAGACAAGAGTCGTTCAATAAATATCAGTGACTATTATTACATGAGATAGAGGGGATTTACTTTCACTAAAGGGAAATAAAGGCAGAGTGACATAGAGACTGATTATGTCTTATAAAACAGCCCAGACTTCAAATTTTCAAGTATTTAAAAACATATTTTCAAAAAGAATACATCATAAATATTTTAGAAAAGAGAAAAGGAGAAAAAAAAACACCCCAAACTGCCCTAAGAGCCCACCACCTGAACACTGCACCTGGAACATGGTGGTGTACTTCCTTCCAGGGTTTTTTCACAGCATTTTATTAAGTGGTTGTCATTTTAGGATACACACATCTCTGTATTCCTTTTCCTTTACTTAACATTGTACCATAAACATTTTCCCATGTTGCTACATGCTATTCGTAATTGCAATTTCTTATGGCTGCCTACCAGTCTTAATTAAGACTTTTATGCGGAAAGTTCTCCAGTATTTCAGGTCTTTCCCTTAGGATTCCAGAGGCAAATAACTGGGTCATAGGGCATAAACACTTTTTATAGCTTCAGATTTATATTGCCAAGTTGCTTTCCAAAAAGGTGGTATCAATTTGCAACGCAATAATGCCTGATAAAGCTCATCCAACTGCATATTCTTTGGTATTGGGTATTATAAATACAGTCTTCTTTTGGCGGATTTATGAACTGGGCCTTGTCTTTACTGGTAGCAGTTGCCAAGTGAAAAAAGTAAAAAGGAGTTAAGAAACCATAACAAATTTCATTAATGCAGAATCATGGAGCTGGAAAGAACTTGAGTGGTCTATTAACTTCTTGTCTCCCTTGATTTTACCTTCTGCACGTATTTTAATTTAAATTAATTTTTAATTTTTATTCTAACATAAAAGTTTATTTTTATACATGAATAAAATATAATTATTAAAGACATTTTGGAAACTACAGAAAAAGTTGAAAGGTAAATCACGCTTAGTCCCAAGGTTAACATTTGAGCGTATTTTTCATTCCCCCCCTAGATATTTTTCTCCTTTTATTTAATTGCGAGTATACTATATGAGCAATTTTTAAGTTATATATTCTTATGAGTATAATATAGTTATTTATCTATGTAACTGTAAAGATATATAGACACCCTTTTTATAGCCCATTTGTTTTATTTTTATTGGCTTAAAAAAAATCCTGACCCGAGGATATGTTTATTGATTTTAGAGCGAGAGGAAGACTGGGGGAGGGGGAGGAGAGAAGCATAGATAGGTTGCCTCCAGTATGTGCCCTGACTGGGGATTGAACCTGCAGCCTTTTGCTGCACAGGACGATGTTCCAACCCACTGAGCCACCTGGCCAGGGTTTATTGGCTTTTTTTTTTTTTTTTTTTTTTAAGAAACTACATACTCATGATTTAAAAAAATTCAAATAGTGCAGTGTGTACAATGAAGGGCAGTGTTCCAACTATTGACCTGTCATCCTCCCCAGAAGAATCATTGTCATTATTTTCTTATGTATTCAGAGAAGTTCTGTGCATATTTAACATAAAAAAGCTTTTCTACACGAATTGTAGAATACCAGACATATTGTTTTGCACCTTGCTTTCTTGTCTTTTTCACTTACTATATCTTGGAAATCATTCCACAAAAGCATATATGGTTTTGACATAGTCTTCCTTTTTAACAGCTAATAGTATATATTGCATGCATGTAGCATCATGTATTTTCCAGTGTCCTATGGAAGGCTATTTCTTTTTTTGATCCTATAGACAATGTGTCAAGCAACAGGCTTGCCCTTCATGCACACATGTGAGTAATATCTGTAGGATAAATTCCTAGCAGTGAAGTTTTGCTAGGTCAACAGATGCATTTAAAAATGTACACTTTACATTTTGATAGATATCATCAGATTGCCTTCCACAGGAGTTGTACTGATTTAAACTCAATAACATGTAAAAGTACCCCTTTCCCTATGCCATTGCCAACCCAAAGTGTTAACAATGTCTTTGGTCCTGGACAAACTGAAAGGTGAAAGTAGCATTTCGATTTTGTTTTAGTACATATTTTTTCTTTAAGAAAGGCTAAATAACCTTTCAAAGCTGCTTATATTTTGTTTTCTGTGAACTGACTAGACATTGTTTTCAATTGCTGAAAACAATCCCATGGAGAGGATTTTCCATAACGTACCTGACCATTTCTGTGTTCTTTCTAAACTTTCTCTGTTACAAATAATACCGCGGTGGACTTTTTCGTGTGTGTGCATAAAACATCTTCAGCATTTTGTTTTGTTTTCTTGGAGAAGATTCTTGGAAATGAAATTTTTGGGTCAAAGGGTATTTATTAGTATTTTAAAGACATGATTGCCAAATTGTTCTTGGAAAGGTTGTACTAATTTACAACCCCACAAACAATGTGCCCATGTGGCCAGCTCACTGCCCCATTACCAGTACTGGCTTACCACGTTTAAAGGATCTCCCAGGCTTCAGATTCTACAGATGTATTCCACGCTCTCATCCAGCATTCACCTAACCTTTAAAGCCAGGAGATGTTCCCTATTTGTATGGCAAACCAAATCCCTCCTGTCAAACCGAGGCTCAGCTTTGTTCTGGAAGGACTTAGAGTTCTGCATCAGAGATGGCAATGTCTGTTTTCCTTTCTCTGTCAAACCCCACGGCCAAGTTTGTGTGACTCATTGTAGAAGAAAAACGCTGCTGCTGTTCCAAGAAATGCTCAGATGCTTCTCTGCTGGATAACTGATTGGAACAGAGGACCTGCCGCCCTGGAGGTATGGGCAGCACAGGGTGCTGGGCTCAGCCCAGGGAGGTATCATCCCATTCACTCTGGCTGGGGTGCGGCAAGTCAGTGAGGGCGGCCATGGGGAAGGTGTCCTGTGTGTTGGGCTGCATCAGAGCAGGTGTCACCTGGGAGAGGAGACATTTGTTTTTATCTGCTCAACATCTCTTTCCTCTTCTGGTAAGACAGGGGCGTCTTTCGCTCTTGCAAACTATTGTATCGTGACCCAGCCCTGGCCTAATAGAATCCCCTTTCCTCTTGGCCAGAGTGACTGACTCATGAGCAGGCACTTGACCCAAGAAGGACCAGTTACAATCCTTCCTGGAATTTGACATATGGATGCTGGAGGAAGAAACTTGGTTTCTCCCACAAAGTCTGGTAAACTGGGATGATTTAGGCTTAAGGCTGCTGGTAGTTCTCTTTCCCACCATGTGCAAAACACAGTCTGCAGCAGAAGTCTGGGAATATGGACTGAAGGAAAGACACGGAGATGAGGCTAGAGAGGGGAAAGAGGCTGTTTTTACTCCAGCCATTTGTGCTTGTCTGAACTGTATTTCTTTTGGGAATTATAACAGAAAAACTGAAGTTCACCCTGAGAGGCCAGAGAATTTGCAATGTGAGAGGTGAGTCCAGAGAGTTCTAGAAAGAGGGAGCTGAGGGCTGATGCTAGAGGCAAATAGCAGTTGTCAGATTCAAACAGCTCAGATGTTTGAGTTGATAGGATGGAGCAAGGTAAGAACTGGTGGCTGGGAATACGAGAAGCTAGTCAGGAAGTGCAAAGCCAGAGAAGATGAGGGAGTCCTTTGCGTTCACCTCGGCACAAGGTGAGCTTGAGCCATGTTGGCAGTGGTCGCAAGGAGAATTGTAAAGGAAGAATCCACAGGACTCGGAGACTGATTGGCTAACTGTATTGATCTGCTTGGGCTGCCATAACAAAACCCCACAGACTGTGTGGTTTAGAAACTTTCTTCCTCACAGTTCTGGAATCTGGAAGTCCCAGGTCAAGGTGCCAGCAACATTGGTCCTGGTGAGGCCTCACTCCTTAGCTCAGAAATGGGGCTTTCTCGCTGCATGCTCATATGACCTTTTCTTTGTATGAGGGTGGACAGAGAGCACTTGCTTCCTCTTTTTGTAAGGACACCAGTTCTATTGGATTAGGGCCCTACCCTTATGACTTGATTTAACTGTAATTATCTCCTTAAAGGTCCTATCTCCAAATATAGTTGTATTGGGAATTGGGGCTTCAACATATGAATTTTAGGCAGGGGGCTGGGGGTGGCGGTGGTTACAATTCACTCCATAACACTAACCAAGTAGAAATAAGTCTAGGGTAGAATGATTAATTTAATTTGTTTGGGTTTATTTTTCCTTGTGCTTTAAAAAGATATTTGTAATCACAGGTACATGTGATTTAAAAAAATCTCGTTCTTTTCACTTGTCATTATATCATAAGCATTTCTCGGTATTGCTATGTGGTGTCCATAACTAGCCTTTTTAAAAGCAATTTGTGTTCCTGGTGGCCGGTACCCTAGCATTATTCCTAATCTTATCTTAACTACATTCGCTTAGATAGCCCAGTAGCTGCAAACCCTATCCACTTTTACTTTGCTAAGCTCATTGTAGCCATCCCTTTCTCCTTACCTGACTGCTAACAACACCCTGCCTTAAGGCCAGATCATCTCCCGCCAGGGCCTTCCCCACTGGTCCACAGGTCACCCTGCCACTCCACCCCTCAATACCCAACAAGAGGAGGCAAGTGTATTTTAAGGCTTTTCACCCTACTTCTCCACCTTAACATTAATTGGATGATGAAGTCCAAACTCTTAAGCTAGGCATTAGATGTCTTCCGCAATCCAATAAGACTTCCTTCCAATTAGAAGTATTCCAATCCTAACTTGGTTCCACTCACCTACTCTGTTTCTATAGGAACCTTTTCTAGAGTCTGACAGGCCCTTCACTGTCCTCCAATAAGATATCCTGCGATTCCCAGCCCATTAACTTTATTTTATCTAGATGTCCTTCTGGATTATCTAGTCATGCAAACACACCTACGTGCGTATTTGACTTTCCTGCTAGACCATATCCTTGCAGGTAAGGACTGTGCCTGAGTCACACAGTCCAATGTGCCGACTCAGATAAACCCAAGTTCATCTTGATTCAAACCCTGGCTCTGTCCTGTACAAACTATATGATCCTGGACAAGCTGCCTAACATTAAGCCTCAATTTTCTCATCTGTAAAATTGGGAAAATAATGGTACCTAATTCATATGGCTATTGTGTGTAACATGTATTGAACGTGGTTATATGTAAAAGTCACCTCACCAGAACCTGGGATGTTAGCGCTTACTTGTTTTGATGATGATGATGATGATGATGATGATGATGATGATGATGATGATGATGATCGGCACTCTGGAAATGCTCGTTGAGTGAATCTCGGACTTGGCTCATGCACAGACAGCAAGGAGCAATGGCTTTTCTTTCTCTTTTGTGATCCTCAGCCTCTTCTCTGCTCAAACATACCCGTCTTCCAGCCCTGACTCAATATACGTAGCCACCAGCGAGAAGCCTCCAATGCTTAGTTTCTGTCTGGGTAGCTTGAGTAGGCTTACCCTTAGGGCCCAACACTTTCTGCCCAGGAACCAGCTTTATGGGGTTGCATTGACTTTTCAAATAGGACATCCTGACTCACCTGGCTGGTACCCTCTGCGAGAGTCCCCTGGAGTCAGAAAATGGTTCCCGGCCCACGGCCACGACCACCGCAGTGCCTCTCATTACACCTGCCCCTACAGCTGGAGGAACTCATGACACAAAAGGAGCCCTGTATACCATCTGTTCAAAAGGTTAAAAGTTGTAAGTCAAGCTATCAAAGTGTTAAATGTGTTCCATCCCCCTACCTTGTCAAACGTACTCTTGTAATGACAAGATTTAAAAATATGTGGAAATATGTGTAAAAATAATGTACACAGCTATGTCACTCCCATTGCCGAAATTGACGAAATAGTAAATATGACTGAATTTAATCATAATTGTTTCTGTTTGGATGCTCTGTAGTGGGCAAGCCATGTTTGAATGAATATAATACAAATGTGAGAAATTAAAATTGTTTTATATGTTTTCAGAAAGTTAATATTGAATATTTTAGAAGAAAACTGTATTAAAATTAAAAGGTATCCATAAAACTCCCTATTTACTTAGATTTTCTTTAATTTTTTCAAAGGAGTTTTACAATTTTCTCCATAAGGCACTACCTAGCTTTTGTTAGATTCACTTATTTTAGTTTATATTTTTGGTATGATTATCTTTTTAAAAATTACTTTTTAAATTTGTTGCTGGTTGTAGAAACTCATTGACTTTTTTATATTGCTTTTTTAAATTCAGCAACCTTGCTAATAATTTCTTCATAGATTTTTGCATTTTCCATGTTGCTGATAACATACGTAAATAATGAATGTTTCATTTCTTCTTTTCAATACTTATACCTTTATTTCTCTCCTCTTCCTTCAATACATTATTGAATGAAAGTGTTATAAGCACTTTTGACCTCAATCATTCACTCTTTCACCATTAAATTTTTGCTGTCAGTTTTCTGCAGATATACTTTAGGAGGTTAAAGGAATTCTACCGTAGCTTTCTTAGGGTTTACTTTTATATATTTATTTTTATCATAAGTGGAAATTTAAGTTTATCAAAATTTTTTCATTTACTGAGATGTACCTGGGTTTTTTCTCTTTTAATCTGTATGAATTATGTGAATTTGGTTTTCTAACATTAAAACAATCTTGTGTTCCTGTGATAAACCCAACTGAGTCATGATTCTTTTACACATTGCTGGAATTACTTTGTCAATTTTTTTATCTTCTCCCAAAGACATACTTATTGATTTTTAGAGAGAGAAAAAGGACGGGAAAGAGGGAGGGAAAGAAACATCAATGTGAAAAAGAAACATGTATTGGTTACCTTTTATATGCATCCTGATCAGGGACCAAATCTGCAAACCAGTCATGTGCCCTGACTGGGAATTAAAGCAGTGAGCTTTTGGTTTGGAGGCTGGTGCCCAATCCACTGAGTCACAGCAGCCAGGGCAGTAGTATTAATCTTTTAAAAGAACCAAATTTTGGATTCTCTCTCAGGCCTCATAGCACCATCAAGAGGTAGGAAATACTAGACACATTTTAAAGCTAAGGGAATTGAAGCTCAGAGAAAGGAAGTCACTTGCTTAAGGTTGCAGTAGCCTCAGCACTGGCTCTGTCCTGCCCTTGGCCTTGTGCTCTGCTGCCTTGGTGGGAGTCAAACTGAAGAGGAGACCATCATTCCACCTCATTTCCCCCTGAGCCCTGGGTCCTGGGATCCCTGCAGAGGGTCTCAGTCATCAGCCAGATTGTTCTCCTGTGCAGGGCCTGGCGCTGCCTCAACAATCAGTTCCTTTTTCCCTTTTGAACCTCAACCCAAACAGAGCCATGGATACAGAAATAGAACCTCAGCATGGGGAGGTAGGGAGGGATGTGTGTGTGCCCGCGAGCACGTACGCATCCCTATGACCTGGGCCACTATAAAGGAAACTTAGACATTAGCCTTCATTCTTCCAACTCCTACCCCCACCGCTGCCTAGCCTGCAACTCTACTTTTACATGTACCAGCAGTATGGATGCTTCCCACCCGGAGGAAGCACGCTGAGTGCCCAAGAGAAATCATAGTGTTCGTCTTGCTCTGTGAATTGCCAGTGGGGTTTCTGGAAGCCATTTCTGGAATTTGTCTTCCAAGCCTATAGTGTCCAAACACTGTGGTTACAACTGTGTTTAAAAAAAATCATATAAAGGAAAAAAAATGGGGTTATGAGTTTTTTAATTTTCAAAATTTTCTGTAATGTGATTATTTTTATAATTAAGAGTTATGAAAAAATGCAATGAACTGCACAAGCTCTATGTTGCTTTGCTCTGTGTAAAACACCTGCCGATTGCTCAGCGTTGCTTTTGACAAAGTGGTATGTAATACGATATTGCCAAGGTTTCTAAAAACTGTTTTAATTTTTTATTGTGGTAAAATATACATAACATAACATTTACCATTTTAACATTTTAAGTCTATAGTTCAGTTCCATGAAATGCACTCACATTGCTGGGCAACTGCCACCATCATCATCTCCAGAACCTTTTCATCTTCCCCAAATGAAACTCTGTCCCTGTTAAACACTGACTTCCCCACAGCCCCTGGTTATGTCTATTCTACTTTCTGTCTCTGTGGATCTGACTATTCTAGATACTTCATAAAAGTGGAATCATATAATACTTGTCCTTTTGTATCTGTCTTATTCACTTGGCATAATGTCTTCAAAGTTCTTCCATGTGGTACCATATGTTGGAATTTCCTTCCTTTTTAAGACTGAATAGTATTTCACAGTATGTATACACATTTTACTTATCCGTTCATCCATGGATGAACATGTGGGTTGTTTCTATCTTTTGGCTCTTGTGATAAGGCTGCTATGAACATGGGTGTACAAATATCTACCTAGAGGTGGAACTGTTGCCAAGGAGATTTTTAAAACTTGATTTTGGGACTTTCCTTCGGACCTTATTTTGAAATAACCCAGCTAAGGCTGCTCATTGTCCGTTGAATGTAGATTTTACTTTTAGAAACTTCCAGCAGTTTTGCAGGGGCATCAAAATGGATTGGTTTCTTACTATGTGTTGCCCTGGTGCTACAAGGTTTAGACATACTGCATCTTCTAATAAAGCAAGGCTGAGAAGTAAGGACAGGTGTCTTGCTTTCCAGACGAGGGAACTGAGACAGAGGGGAAGAGCCTGCCCAGTGTACAGTACCAGTCACAGGGTCAGGGTTCGAGCTCAGATCTGTTTGAGCTCAATGCCTGGGCTTGGCATTTTACCATGTTCTCTTACTTGGAAGCAATCGTTGGGCTACCAAATTAGAAAATACCATTTTGGATCAAAAAGGTATGATTGTGGAGACAGATATTAGAATATTCATTATAAAATTTTCCAATCAAAAGGAAAATAAATGATCATTTGTCTAAATTTTGGAGTATAAAGAAAAGCAGAAAGAGAAAAGTTACCCATGGTTGTGCCCTCACTGTCAATCAATCGTACCGTTGCATAAAATGTTGAATTGCATTTCCTCCACAGTTCAGCTGGGCATGGTGCTCATTTGATCATTGCAGGTCAAGAAGAGAAGCATTTAGTCACCTTAACGAAGCTGTGTCTTTTCATTTACAAAGGATTACTCTGTCAGGAGACGTCAGAGTGTGGCAGCTGCACAGAGCAGGAAAGAACTTGCGAAGTGCTTGCCGCAGCGAGAGAGGGCTTTTAGCTGAGAGCCTCCCGCTGCCCCGGTTGGAGCCAGCCACATGCCTTGCCCAGGCAGCTCTCCAGCCCGGACCGAACGCGGTGGGGGCACCAGCACCCACTGTTTCTGCCCAACAGGGGACTCCTCGAATGGGCAACTGTGCTCCACTGCCCACGGGGTTGCCCAAGACTTCGCATAATTTGCGCTGCGGTCTGAGACGTTCCCCTCCCTGTTTTTCTCACTCCCCTCTCTTTTTTCACAGGTGTGGGTCTGCACGGCACTCTGAGGGCTTTCCCTGCCCAGGCCTGCCTCCTCCCCCTTTTCCTTCATAGTTATTGTCCCCCGATAAACCTCTCAATCCTGACTCCCGCTCTGCACCTACTAACTCCTAACTCCACCAGCCACTACCGGGAGCACCCGGCTCTGGGAACACAGGTGGCGACTGTTGATGGCAAGCTCCGTGCACATTTCTGAGTTTTTCTTTAGTCTTTCAAAAGCAAAGCTTAGGATTTCTACATGAAGTGATGTTCAACATACCACCAGTTTTGGACTTAATGCAGAGCATAAAAGTATATATTTATAATAATGGTGTTTTCTATTTTTTTTGACTCAACCGTATGTTTTAATATTTTAAGAAGTATAAAATGGTAGTCTAACAGAGTGAAATCCTCATCTCCCTGTCTCTATCTTAATTGTAGCCTGCATTTCTCCTGTGGCCTTTAGGCGAATAGCTCCTGCTATCACACTGATAATTATTAAAGGAATTCTGCTTGAAGTTTGAGCTTTCAGCAAAAACTTGCCGAGTCTCAAGACCAGATTCAAATTAGCTGGGGTCAACAAAACTGGGCAACAAAGAGATGTAGAGATTTCCCGCTCTTCCTTGGATTCCTGTTGGCGCCTAGGTGTCTCGTTCCTCTTGGCCATCCATACCTCTTGGGCTGAGCCTCCTCCCTTTTCTTGACATTAGAGACACCTGAATTCTGGGCTCTTTTAAAATGGGTTTGCCGAAGCTCTATGCCCACCCCCTCCATTTTCTCTAGCTGGGGTCTCCTGGATCAATAATCTTCTCCTCACTCCAAGCTCTGACATTTTGAATATTGGCCTCTTTTATTGAAGCATTGGGCACACGAACCTTGAATTGGTGACAGTAGAATAATATGTAAGAACTCCGAGAAATCATAGAAGAAACACTAATGAAAGACTGGAAATGAAAGAGAATGAAACATGGAAGCCAAACCCTGCAATAACGAAGATGGACAGATAACACTATAAACGAGGGGAGTGGTGGGACATGAGGCAACTGTTCTCTGGAAATCCCGGTTGTGACTAATCAATAAATTCTGATTAATGTGGAAGAGGATAACATAGTAAAAATGTGTTAACAGCTGAGTGTCTTATAATGCAAGCTAGTGGAATTAAGTGCTAAACACATAAAATAAATATATGAAAGTAGCTGTATCTGCTGTAACTCACACCACTGCAGGGGCTTTGAAGAGCTGCTAATACAATAGGAATGCATTTTCTGTCTCTGTGTTTGGAGATACAACAGGCCATTCCCAGGAGGCCACGCTCCCCACCTCCCACAGTCAGGAAGGGCAGTCGGGCCTGTTCACCACTCCTTTGCATTCCGTGTACCTAGTGAGCAGCTCCCATGATGAAGGCGGAGCGGAGTCTTAGGCTGTTGGAAGCATTTTCATCCTGACTGCACATCTAAGGCCTGGCCTGCGATGTCTGCAGCTGCCCACTGGGAGGCAGGGGCTCCATCTTGCTCCTGTCTTGAGTGCCTGGGTCGTGTGTCTGGGACATTGAGATCACAGGCCTGGGCATTTTCTTTGTTGCTCCATTTATTTCCCTGACATGAAACCTACCCCCTCATGCTCCCTCCTCCCCCAGGATGTCCTGATTGGCCCCAGAAGCTCATCTTTGCTTAGCCGGGCTGCTCATTCACTAATGCCCAGGCCGCACTCAGAGCCTCCCAGGTGTTAACAATGTACAGCCAAGGCTAAGAATTGCCGGCTTAGCTAAACCCATTTTCCCCTCTGGGAGGAAGGAAAAAAGGCCATTTCATTGGCCACACCACTGCCCCTCAGGACAGAGCCAGGTCACCCTCACCTCATCCCATTCAGCAGTGCCTGCCGTAGCTCTTACATGCACACAGTCTTGTCCTCTTATGGAGGGCCCTTAGGTTTAGTTCTCTCCACCCTCCCACCCAAACCCTCAAATGAGCCAGATGGGTGTGGAATTTAGGGTAAAAACCCAGAATCAAGATCTATCCTTGACCACAAATGGACAGCTAGCTCTGGTCATGCTCTCTAACCCCTATGAGGCTGAGACTTTTACATCCAAAAATGAGAGTGGTACTTTTGCTCATCAGTCCTCCTTTCCTGGGAGCCCGGATAAGAGCTAAGGCTTGACATACAGCATTTGCAATCCTCTCAATACCCAGTTAGGTAAATCTTTTCGTTACCTTTTTGCTAATGGGAAAATAGACTCAGCTGAACGCACTTGTTAGGGTCATGCAAGGGGGTGGGCTTTGGGATCAGACAGACTAGGTTCAAATTCCCGCTTCACTTCTTGCTAGCTGGGGAATCTCCAGCATGGTAATGAACCAGTCCAATGGTCCATTGCAATGGGAACCCTAAGAATTTTCTGCTGTACTCTCAAATCTCTTCTGGGCAGGCTCTGGCTGGGCAGTAGTAGGGTCAAGAGAGCAGCGTAGGAAGCTCAACCCAAACTGAGGGAGTGACCTTCTCCCCTTCTCCAGTCTGGGGCTCCCTCCAGGCAGAGGTGCTGAAGAGAAGAACACATGAGACCGTTTGGATAAGCGAGTGCACAACTGACAAGTCACACAGGCTTTGACCAACCTCAGGGGGAGCGGCAACAGGTATGGGATGAACCCCCACGTTCCTTTGAGTGTGCAGCTCCAAGATGTTCCTTTATTATGTGTAATTCCGATGATATCTCCCACAGCCTCATTTTATGTTGTGGCACAAACTACTCTCAAACTCCTGCTCAGAACTCTCCCTAAGGTGGAGCCAGCTGGACTCTGTGAGGCCCGATGGGAGCGATTGTTTACTTTATTTGCATGTGGCTTTTTCAATAGAATGTCATATCCTAAGGTGCGGGGCCCGTTGCCAGGGTGACAAGATGTAGGGCATATACCGGTTTAGCCTTTGCTGAGTTCTGACTCTCTTGGCTTACACCTCTCCTGTGTGCTAGACTGTTCTAGACCATTTCCATGGTCACAAAAACATAAACATGCTGAAATTTCTCCTTATTTTCTCTGATTCTCTATAGGTTCTCCTGGAGCTTCACCTTATCCTGAATTCACCGACTTCACTTTTTATTTCTGTTGACGTATTCTGATACTGTCCCCACTCCAGTGTAATAAATTATTAGCTCTGAGCGATACAGGCACCCAACCTGTCCCTCACAGGTAATTGTGAGGAGTAATTGAGATAATGTGTGTAAGCACCAAGCACATTGTAAATGCTTATACAAATTAGCTATAATTATATAAACAATAGTCATACTGTGTGGCAGAGCTATGCTAGCAGGAAGTACAAAGTACACTAAAAATGCTCAGTAAACTGAGAAATGGTAAACAGTGATGGGTTGTAACTACTGCGTGGTGTCTGGGAGACCTGAGCCCCAACTAATACCTTTATTTACTTATTCACCAAACGTTTACTGAGGTTAGTGGTGGCAACTTGTCACATTCACAGCTGCCCCATGTTTCCTTTTCTTTTTTCAATTGCTAACTTAAAAAATACTTTTTTATCCTCATCAGAAGATATGCTCATTGATTTTAGAGAGAGGAGAAGGGAGAAAGAGAGAGAGGGAGAGAAACACCGATTGGTTGCCTCCTGTAGGTGCCCTGATGGGGACCGAACCCATAACCTAGGCATGTGTCCTGAATGGGAATCGAACCTGCGATCTTTCTGTTTATGGGACAATGCTCCAACCAACTCAGCCACACTGGCCAGAGCAAAAAAAAATTTTTTTTTAAATTGTGATAAAATACACATAACAATATCTACCACCTTAACCATTTTTAAATGAATGGGTCGGGGCATTAGGTACATTCACATTATTTTTGCAGCCAGTCACCATCTATCCAGGGCGCCTTTTTCATCTTGCATGCTAATGTCTTTTGAATTGTCTTTCTGTCTCTGGGGAAATTCCTCTTCTGCCTTCCCAGCGAGAAAGTCAGAACTCATGTTTCTACCTGTCCTGGGACTGGGCTGCAGGTCTGTGACCAAGCTCCACCAACCAGCAATCAGATGCGGCTGTGTAGACCGGGGTTCAGACGGGAGCCAAGGAAGAAATAGGCCGCAGGGGAAGCCGCCATATTTGCTGGCATAGGTGGCAGCAAAGATGTCCAGCTTTTGGTGGTGGTGGCTGCAGTGGTGGTAGTTCCCGCAGGTGGCAAGGTCAGGTTTCTGATGCAGAAGTGAAAACAGCGCAGCTGCTGTAGCGATTGCAGGATGACAGGTTCTGGGCACTTCAAGCTTGGCATTGGCAGTAGTTTCCGTATCTCGCCATGGTTTTGGGTGTCACATCTGGATTGTTTTGTCTCAAGTCTACTCACGAGTAAATTTCTTTTCCTTCCTTCCTTCCTTCCTTTCTTCCTTCCTTTCTTCTCCTTCTCCTCCTTCTCTCTCTATCTGGAACTCTGCCAGTCATTTGCATCAAAAGGGCCACAGAGAACGGTGAGACCAAGGCTGCCTAGCCATCTTGTTTTTGGATGCTGTTGGCAAAGCTGCTCCACCCTTGAGCTCCTTTCTAATGAACTGGTCAGGCCCCAGCTCTTCCCTCGTCTCTCCTTGACTCTAGTCCAGGCAGGGAGGGCTCTGGGATGCAGTAGCTCCTCCTTATTGTTGGGATTCCTGGGAGAGAAATTATTTTCAGAAACTGTCACTGTTCAGATCCCAGGCGGCTGGGCGAGAGGGAAGACGAGCTCTAGTCTCACTGGGTCTGCAGATGGTTGACCATCCGGCCACAGGACAAGCTTCATGCAGTCAAATTTCTGAAAAGTTCTGCAAAAGCTGATGTATATCATTCTGGAGATTATTTTTCAATGAAAAAAAAATCTAGGAACTAAATAATCTTTTCTCCTCTTCTGTGGCTGTGTGCATATGATTGTGTGTGTGTGTGTGTGAGGGAGGGAGAGAGAGAGAGAGAGAGAGAGAGAGAGAGAGTGTGTCTTGAGCTCTGGGTCATTGTCACTCTAATAGACTTCTAATTAAATACAGTAATCAGCACATGCAGAGAATTTAGAGACTAAGTCAAATCTGTTAGTATCAAAAGGTGCAGTCTGAGATATTCTCAAATTAATGTTACATTAAAATATAACCACAGGTCTATCAAAAATTAAAGATAATTAATTCCTACCTGAAACATGACAGAGGACTCAGCGAGCTAAGGTTTGTATTTATTATCATTGGTTTATTAAAAGTATTAGGTGTTGTGTAGAGGACAACTGACCAACTGAAAGAGTATACAGCAGTCTTCCTTGAGGTTAAAATACATATACTTGTTCCCTTTCCAAATGAGTAATGAGAGATACAAATTCTTTTTACTGGGTTAGGTAAGATTCCAATTGCTCATACTAGGTAGAAGCTCATTTTCTTATGATTATTCAAAGTATTTTTCCTTTTTTTAAAAAAAATTAAAAAGTACTCTTCCTTGCTTTTTACCTCCCTTGTTTTGAAAAGATTTTAAGGGCAACTAAAAACACCCTGCATCACCCTGGCCCCAGTGGCTCAGTTGGTTGGAGCATTCTCACACACCAGAAGTTTGTGGGTTTGATTCTGGTGAGGGCACATACCTACGTTGCGGGTTCTAACCCCAGTCGGGATGCAGCCGCTCAATGTTTCTTTTTCTCTCTCTCTCTCTCTCCTTCTTTTCCTCTCGCTCAAATCAGTAAACATATCCTGGGGAGGGGGTTAATAAAAAAGAAGTATTAGAAATATGGTTAAGGTAGAACTCGGCATGACAGTTTTAACCGCCTCAGACCTCCGCCCGGCTCCATCTCCCCTCGAGTGCAGCCAGTCGCCACCTCGGAAAATCTTAACAACACAGGCAGCAACAGGCCCAGCCACGGAAGACGCGAGCCGGGGTAACACAGGAAGATATCCCTGCACTTACTAGTCTAAAAGCCCACGGGTTAGCTGAAGTCCAGGGAGCGGCCTCGCCCTCATCATGAAGAAAATTTCAAAATTGAAACCTTACTGTGGAGGGACCAATCGTAGCCACGTTCTCTCCAAGAATGGCGTTCCCAGTGACGTAAGAGCACAATCTGGATTGTGATTGGCTGAGATAGCAGCACGCTCCGGCCAATCATAGCTGAGGTGCTTTGGTATGAATAAGCAGAAGGCGGGAGCGAGGGGAGGAGAAGCAGGAGAGGAAAGAAGGTGTGTCACTTCCTCCTGTGCGGTTTGTGGAAGCCGCTGTGTCATTGGTTGGCTCTTCTTCCGATTGCACCAATCGCAATCTTCTCTGCTGAGCCCTAACTAAGAAACTGAAAGCAGAGATGAGGGTGTAACCAATGAAAAAAAATAAAAAAAAGAGTGCAGCAACCAATCTTTTTGCCCAACAGGAAAAGGAGTTTCCTAAGGAAAGGTGTTACCTAGTCGCCAATGGGCGGGCGCCGCCGAAGCGGAGGAGCCAACGAGTGCAAGACGTTGAGTGACAGCTGTCCAATAGGGACCCTCAGTGCTAGTACGGTTTGTGGTTTAAGCGCCGCGGCGGCCTGAGGAATGTCAATTATTCAACATGGAGGAGGAGGTCGATAAGCTGGAATTGATGGTGAGTGTAAAGTGAAGGAGATCTACTGGGTAGTTTATGTTTCCCCGGATGGCCGCCAAAGTGGGACGCAATTTGGAATCGCCGGAAACCCTGGGCGGAGGCTGGACCAAACCTGAGTTCCCTCCTCCTGCACCAAAGGGAGCTGCCTGCTCTTTTAACCGCTGGGGGTGGGGGGGGGGCGTGCAGAGAAGGGGTTACATCCGGGCAACTAGTGAGGGAAATGTCGGGAGAGGCTGAGGGTGTGGGGCCATTGAAATAGTTTGTTCCTTGCCCTCACCTTTCTGCCCCTCAAGGAGCTGTAGCTGGTGTGGACGTTCGTATTTCCACCCAAAGATGTGACTGGAATGGTCCCCACAGGCCCCTAGAAGGGGAGAGGTCGGTCACACTCCAGAAAAAGGGGGTGGAGGGTGGGGTTTGGTGGGGATAACGGAGTGTAGCGGAGAGAAATCTGTTCGGGCCTGAACTGTTCGCATCCTCCTAGGCGGGCTGGGAAGTCTGAGAAAGGATGCCAGACTTGCGGGCTCAACTTCCTAGCGGCCAAGAACGCCCCTAGACACGTTTTTGTTTGGCCCACAGGGGCAGGCAGTCCTTGGGCGGGGGAGCGAGCGATGGGCACCTGGACCTTAAGCTCCTTTCCTGGAGCACGGGCGGGATCGCACGAGGAAGGCTCCCTGCTCCTGAGGTGCCTGGTTTCGTTCGTTTGTGAAGGTAGGGGGCGGGGGCGAATCGTTGGAAAGGACTCCCTCAGTGCTCGTCCTGCACGGGGGCGCCAGCTGGAGAGTGTCCTAGTTTTCTTCTATGGACGCTTCTCCACTTGCCCTCTTTATTCACTCCCTTCCGTCCCTAGGCTACTAGCTACTAGCTTGATCGGCCGCGTTTTTTAATCTTGTTAGTTCCCTTATTTTACCTTCAGCGTTACCAGTTTTGTTTTTTCAATTGGGCTGGCTTCCTTTAAAACATGGAATTTGGCGGACTCACCCGTCATTGAGCTCCTGTCGGTTTTTCGGTAAAGAAAAATAAGGTTAAGAAGCCAAAAGCTTTCTCACCCCGCAGTCCGCCCCTCCCCCCCTTGCCATTCGCCGGCATTGCTCCTTCGGAATCACACATTTATGCCTGCGTTGCTTTCTCCAAGCAACGCTTTTGCACTGTTGGTGGGAATGCAGATTAAGAATATTTACATTGCTGTGCAGTCACTACCATCCATCCCCAGAGCTTCATCTTTCCAAACTAAAACTCTGCACCCATTGAACAGTAACCCTACATTCTCCCTTCACCCCAGTATCTAGTGACCACCGTTCTACTTTCTCTAGGAATTGAACTACTCTAGGTACTCATTTAATATTTGTACTTTTGTGACTGGGTTATTTCACTTAGCATAATGTCCTCAGTGTTCATCCATGATGTAGCATGTATCAGAATTTCCTTCGTTTATAAGGCTGAATGATATTCCATTGTATGTATGTACCGCATTTTGTTTCCTCATCTGTTAATATGGACACGTGTTGCTTCCACCTTTTGGCTATTATGAATAATGGTCCTATAAACAGGGGTGTACAAATATCTGTTTCCGTGCTTTCAGTTTTTTTTTTGGTGTATACCCAGAAGTAGAACTGCTGGATTGTATGGTAATTCTACTTTTAATTTTTCGAATTTTCTGTCTCTTAAAGCCTGTTTATAATTTTATTGTCTTCTCAAATATTTTGTAATTGGAAGTGTGTATACATTACTTAAAAGGGGCATGGGAAATTTTTTTTTAATCCTCATCTGAGGATATGTTTATTGATGTATTTACTTATATTTTTTAGGGGGTGGTCAGGGAGGAAGGCAAAAGGAGAAAGAGAGAGAAAAACATCAATCAGTTGCCTCCTGCACACCGGGGATTGAACCCAGCAGCTTTTGGTGTATGGGAGGATGCTTCAATCAATGAAGCCCCCTCGCCAGGGGCTAAAGGGGCATGGGAATTTAAAAAAATAAAAAACCGAAAGCAGTGGTATAAACCCCTGACTTTTAGCATTTGCCAAGTTTCCTGTGTAAATATTTCCATCCTGATCAAATTTTAGCTACCCCTATGATGTCCTTGAAAGTAGAGTTGGAAAGACATGTGTATTTAGCACATGATATTGTATTTCCTCTATACAGTTATGATATACCTCAAGAGCACAGATAATAGTAAAATAACTGGGAAGTTATGATTTTTGAGTATTTATTTGTTTTAATAGATTAATTATAAATTCACATAATTTAAATCTTAGTGATACCTGTGTTTAACAACTGGCTTGCAAAAGTCCTTGAAAATTTAGCTGACTCCATCATCCACCCAACTGTCAATTGAAAGCACACTCTGTTGTATCTTTCTTTTTTTTTTAAATATTTATTTATTTTTAGAGAGAGGGGAAAGGAAGGAGAAAGAGAGGGAGAGGAACCTCAATGTTGGAGAGAAACATAGATGAGTTGTTTCACACACCCTGACCAGGGATTGAACCTGCAACCCAGACATGTGCCCTGACCAGGAATTGAACTGGTGACCTTTTGCTTTGTGGTAGGACACCCAACCAACTGAGCCACACCAATCAGGGCTCTGTCATATCTTGTAAAATATAAGTTACTCAAAAGCAGGAACCACTATTTTTTGTTACTATTTGACAATGTTAATACATTGTGGACTTCCAGGTATTACAAGAAGTCATTGCTGAAATGACTCTCTTAAAAAAAAGATATTGTTAAATGGACTATGGGATTATGCTAGTTAAACTTTAAGCAGAAGTAAAATATCAAGTTAAAGAACACACATAGGCTTAAGGGTTTCTGGTTCATAAATAAGTTAAGGGCTTCTAAAATAGAGATTGTTTTAAGGGAACCCTGAAGCCACACATGTGATAATCTTAAGAATTCTGTGGTAATAGAGAAATTTTCAAAATGTTAAGTAGTTTTAAAAATTTTAATAGACCTTGGGTATTATATATAGACCATGGAAGATTTTTATATATTTTTTATTTCCTTTTTTTCAAAACGAGTTATATATCACATTATCAAAATATTAAAAAATATAAAGAGAAAAGAAGGAATAGTTGCAGAATTGTGTTTATTAATATGCCTCTTACTTCACAAAATAATGATTTATGCTGATTTTTAGTTCCAGAAAGCTGACTCTGACCTGGATTATATTCAATACAGGCTGGAATATGAAATCAAGATTAATCATCCTGATTCAACAGGCGAGGTAATCTGGAAAATCAATGTCTTTTCAAAAGAAAATTTTATTACAAGATTTTCTGATAGTATTTCTAATAATAGTGGTTATAACAATTACAGTATTAAGTACTAAGTTTATAGAATCTTAAAATCTTTTTATGTGGGAAACTTGGTCACAGCATATGAGAACACACTATTGTTTCCATAGTCAAGGGAATTTGTGGCTACCTTTTTTTTTTACACTTAAAAATAATTATTGAGTCAGGAAATAATGAACCATTGTGGAAGCCTCTGACATTGTAACATTTTTTTGATTGAGTGGAAGTACAAATTAACATATTATTTTATATAAAATTGGTAAAGCATGGTGAGTGTTTAGTTTTTACTGAACATTCTAGCTCCTTACTAGGACTATTCTAGCTCCTTAACTGACTTAGCTTTTTCTTTGTTTTTCTCCTCTTTTCTCTGACTGAAGAACAACAAACCAATTCTGGTCCAGTGGTACCACCAAATGACTGGCCAAAGGACTCCTCTGAGTCAGTGTCCTTCAAGAACTATGTGGAAGGCATTTCACATGATGCTCCAACTTTCTCTCCATTTTCCATCTCATCTTTGTTCCACTTCCAGTTATTTTTCTCTTCTACAACTTGTTTTCAAAACAGCTTTATTGAGTCATAATTCACATAACTATAAAATTCATCCTTCCAAAGTATACATTTCAGTGGTTTTTAGTATATTCAGAGATGTGCAGTCATCGCAACAATCAATTTTTGAACATTTTCATTACCTCAATAAGAAACACATGGCCATTAGCAGTCACTTACCAACCCCACCCACTGCCTGCTCCAAGCAGCCACTAATTAATTACTTTATATTTCTGTACATTTGCTGTCTGACTATCTAATGTGAATGGGATCACCTATATGTTTTTCAGACACATTTCATATCTTTTAAATATTCATCCATGTTGTATCATGAATCAGTACTTTATTCTTTCTTAGAGCTGAATAACATTTCATTGTATGGCTATACCACATTTTCTTATTTATTCATTAGTTGATAGACATTTTGGTTCCTTTTTTTGGCGACTATGGTAATGCTACTCTAAACATTGATGTACAGGTTTCTGTGTGGAAATTTGCTTTTATTTCTCTTGGGTATATACCTAAGAGTAGAATTGCTGACCAAATGCTAACTCTACATTTAATACTTTCAGGAACTGCCTATTATTTTATTTTCCAGAGCACCAACACCATTTTACATTATTATCCTTTTTTGTTTTTGGTGGTAGACTATACATAACAAAATTTACCATTTTAACCATTTAAGTGGTATTAAGTATATTCACATTAAATGCAACCATGATTACCATCCATCTCCAGAACTTTGCGTCTCCCCAAACTGAAAATGTATCCACTAAACAATAACTCCCCGTTTCACCCTCCCTCCAACCCCTGGCAATCACCATTCTGCTTCTTATCTATGAACTTGACTACTCTTGGTACATTAAAAAGTGGACTCAATACAGTATTTGTCCTTTTGTGATGGCTTATTGCACTTAGCATAATGTCCTCAACATTCACCCGAGGTGTAGTATGTACCAGAATTTCCTTTCCAAGGCTGAATAACATTCCATTGTCTGTAGGTACCACGTTTTGTTTATACATTCATCTGTCAGGGGGTGCTTGGGTTGCTTCCATCTTTCGAATATTGTGAATAATGCCACTATGTACATGGTTGTACATATATCTGATTGAGTCTTTGGGCTGTTATAACAAAATACCACCAACTGGGTCTCATGTAAATAACAGAAGTCCAAGATCAAGGTGTCAGTATGACCAGGTTTGGGCCCTCGTCTCTGGTAGACTTTTGATTATAATCTCACATAGCAGAGGAGAAAGATCTCTCTGAGGCCTCTTTCATCAGAGCACTGATTCCATTCATAATTACTCTGACCTAATCGCCTCCTGAAGGTCCTACCTCCTAAGTCCATCTCCATGGGGGTTAGGTTTTAACCAATAAATTTTGGAAGGACACATTCAGACCACAGTGATTATGACTCTGCAAATATTGCTTTTATCTAAAGTCATAGTATACTGTATTTGCTTTTCCTTTCTTACACACTTCTTTTTCTGAAGCTTTAAATTATTTTTTTTTCTTCAATCTCTTTAGTTTCCCTGTGCCTTTATCATTCATTCAGCCTCAGACTTTCCTAACAGAACTGTAAGACTTGTCAACATTGTCAGACACATCACATGATCCCTCAGTTCCATTTTCCCCAGTTCTTTCCCATATCCCTTCTTGTGCTGTTTTTCTGCTCCAGTCCGACCTGCGCAACAGGCCCCCTGCCTGGCTGTGTTTCTGGGATTTCTTTACCAACATTTCAGTAATTTCTTTAGTTTTTCTCCTCGTTTGGATCATGTGTTTCACTCTTTCTTGTTTTACTCCCTTGATTAGGTGAAGCATATCCTTCAGAAACTTTGAGGAGGAATACACAAAAGGTTAACTTTTTGAGATATCAGATGTTTGAAAATATCTTTATTTAAGCCTTATTTAACCCTTTAGTCAACAGATGGTTTGGTTGAATATGGAATTCTAGATTGGAGATTATTTTTTCTTAATTTAACATTATTGCTTTGTGGTTTTTTAGCTTCCAGTGTTCTTGTTGAGAAATAGATGCCATTCTAATTTCTGATCCTTTGTGTGTGTTCCTCCTTATTCTACCCTCCCCCCATCTCTCTTGGAACTTCTATAATATTTTATTCATGCTGTGAAATTTATTTTATGGTTACAGTATAGGTCCTTTCATTAATTCTGCTGTTACTTGGTGGGGCTCTTTAAATATGAAAACACATGGATCTGAAGTTTTATAACTTTTCTTACCCAGTATGTTCATAAGAAAAGAAATTCTTTGTTGTGGCCTTTAGTATTTCCTTTATTTTTCCAGTTCTGCTGGAGATCTTTTATCCAATACAATGTCTGGCCTCTAGAAATAGGATGGGAAATATACCCCTAAGGGTGACAGGACAGGTCTCAGTGTCATTGGGGGCAATATTGAGTAGATACCACAAAAGGCAGCTTAATATACATTTGGTGTTATTTATTATTTCTTTGCCCATGTCAAACATACTACTAAGAGTTCTTTTTTCATACTGTCTTCTGTCCCTTCTTGTAATGCTCATGGCATAGGTCTTGATCACTCTCTGCAGAATTATATTACTTGTCTTCAAGTTAGATCTTTTGTTTTTATTCCTTCCTGTTGGATTAAAAAAACAAAAACAAAAACAAAAAAAAAAACATTTCCATCATTAAAAGCTTAGAGAAAAATCTCCAAGGAAGCGGAGAGGGGAGGGCGATGAACTGAGTCTCTGCCTATAGCCATGATGAAGGGTCCATGAAGGAGATATTTGAAGAGCAGGAAGGTAACTAAGATGATACAGTTTTATGGAAATCAAGAGTTTGTTTTAAGGCCATGGCCAGGTAGCTCAGTTGGTATAGCATTGTCCTAATATGCCAAGATTGTGGGTTTGATCCCTGGACACATACAAGAATTAACCGATGAACACACAAATAAAGGGAACAACAAATCGATGTTTCTCTCTCTCCCCACTTCCTCTCTGTCTCTAAAAATCAGTCAATAAATTAATTTGAAAACTTACAAAAAGAAGGTTATTAAAATTTTATTCCATAGGGCAAGCCTGACCTTTAAATTATTTTAAAGTTTTGCAAAGAATACTAGTCTGTGGGTATGTTAAACTGAGGAAGTATATTATAGGATCTCAAAGGTCAGTGGCAAATGGAAAAAAAATGAAACTGGTTTTGAAGTGACAAGAGAGTCAAGAGAAGGAGTTAATTTTTCCCTTAGTATTGGGGAGATGTCTATATGTATTTGAAGTCTCTAAAGGGTACTGAAATGGTTATTGAAATAATAGGAAAGTCAAGTTACGGAGGCCATGGAAAGGAACGACAGCAATAGTGGCAGTGTTAGGGGGCTGAGTATGGTGAGAATGTCTATAGATGTTCTCCTTTCGGGATGCAATGCCAGGAAGGGAGTTTTTACTAGATGTTTTCTGCCTTCTCAGTAAAGTAGTCAGTGAGGTCTTATGGCAGGAAGGAGTAGGTGGAAATTGAGGGAGTAGAGAAAGTTTGGAATAGCTAGTATTGAAGGTTTGCTAAGGAACCATCAGGGATTGAAAGGAGTTACCAAGTGGCAGAAAGGACCCAGTTCAAATGAAATGTCTTTTATGGAATAGTGATTATATTCCAAAAAGACTTTGAAAAACCACTTAATATATAAATATAGTTGCTTGAGTTGCCATGAATTTTATATAATGAAGTCAGCGAATTGGTATTTATATATACTTTAGCCCCATGGCAGTGTTTAAGAATTTTATAAGTGGTTCACATTGTCTTATTCTTTAACAACAAATTAATATAGTTCCTTTAATCATCTTCTGAATCGCGTTTAAAATTGTATTTTAGAAATACTATGCAATTCATTGGTTTGAACTATGTATCAAACACTATGCATTTAAAATGACCTTATTTGATGTTTAATTGCTTTTTTGTGGACTATTTCTATACGTAGGCTTTATTTTTTTTAATTTTTATTTTTCAATTATAGTGACATTCAGTATTATTTTATATTGGTTTCAGGTGTACAGCATAGTGGTTGGACAATTATATAATTTATGAAGTGATCCTCCCAGTAATTGTAGTACCCACCGAACACCGTGCATAGTTATTAGAATATTATTGACTGTATTCCCTGTACTGTACTTCTGTACCTAGACTTTAAATTCCTTGAGGATAGAATCTAGGTCTTCTACTTACCTCTTTCTTTCCCTTCTCCATCCTTGTCACACAATTGCATAATAAAATATTCACAGTGTTTCTTAAATGGATGGTAGAATGCCTTGTATTTATTTTAATTCTTAAAAGAAGTTTAATTTTTCATTTCCACAATTTAATATACATATATATTTTTTCCTGATGTAGAAAAATCCAGTTACACTCTTACAGGAATTGTCAGCAATAAAGTCTCGATATCAGACTTTGCATGCACGCTTTAAGCCGATTGCTGAGGAGCAGAAAGAGACTAAGAGCCGCATCTGTGCTACTTTCAGTAAGACTATGACCATGATACAAGAACTCCAAAAGCAAACAGACCTGGAGGTAATGCTTTCAATTGACATGTTAAATTTGTAAAGTTTTTATTCTGAGTGTTGCTTTGAAAGATGAATCCTCAGTAATGTTCATTTTAAAATTCATCAGTTTGAACTGTTGATAGAAATGAGGTTTTCTTGATTCCCTTTTAATTTATTATCTCCTTGTATTTTAAAATGAGCATGTGAACTTGGCATGGCTGATTAAGAGGTATGCTGTCTTGGATTATGCTGTCATGGCAGAAAAGGTGATAATACTTATTAAATCTACCAGCTCTGTTGGTTCCATAATGTAAGGGACAAAGAAACTAGTGACCCTCAAACCAGTAGGAAATAATTAATAGCAAAGGACAAATGTAATTGAATCTTGAATTAGGGGGTCTCCGAGTCAACAGTATTAGCATACATACAAGTCAGGAAGTGACATTCTGCAGTTCATCACAAATGTCTCTGAGATCAAAGGGGGGAAGATATTCATCACCAAACACAGGGAAATGGGAAAATGTAGCTAGACAGCTCAACAAACAAGTTAGCAAATCTCCAAGGGAGAGCTGGAGACAGACCTATAACCAGATTACCCTTAGTTAATTACCACCCTCAGTTAATTTAATTAATCAAGTTAGACTGTAACTCCAGAGTATCCAGCATGGAAAAACGGAGGAGGAGGGAGAGGGGAACGGGGTTTTACTTGCATTAGGTTAAAGCCAGCTTGCTTTGTCTGTTGGGGCACGCATATCTTTGTTTCGTGCCCCCAGCTCTGCAGACCTGTGAATGAACAACGCATCGGCTACTGCTGAGTCCTGTGTCCTGGTGTTTTTATTGTGAGCATTTCTCACAATAAGAACTAGTGAGAAGGGAAGGAGGATGGGGAGTGGAGGGAGCTCACCAAACCAACTGAAGGAACGAACTATAAAAAAAAGTCAGTTTTCGGCGTGCGGCTAAGCTCGTGTGAGGTGGTGGTGTCGGCGGCGGCTGCAGTGAAAGAGTTGGCGCGATGTCTCACACCATTCTGCTGGTACAGCCCACCAAGAGGCCAGAGGGCAGAACCTACGCTGACTATGAATCAGTGAACGAATGCATGGAAGGAAGGCGTTTGTAAAATGTGTGAAGAACATCTGAAGAGAATGAATCCCAACAGCCCCTCTATTACATATGATATCAGCCAGTTGTTTGACTTTATTGATGATCTGGCAGACCTCAGCTGTCTTGTTTACCGAGCTGATACCCAGACATACCAGCCTTATAACAAAGACTGGATTAAAGAGAAGATCTATGTGCTCCTTTGTCGGCAGGCCCAACAGGCCGGGAAATAGTTGTGCCGGAAGATTGAGGGTGGGCTTGGAATACAGGTGTACAGTGATCTGTAGTGGGAGTTTTGTATTATAGTAATCCTGTTTCCATTTTGGTACACTCTAGTCAGGGTTGAACGTGCTAGATGATAATGGCATCGAACAAGATCACCCCCCTTTTTTTCTTTTCCTGTTTTTTTACTGAAACATTGTTATGATTTTGAGGAAAGTTTTTCTTCATCAGTTAATGTTCATATCTACTTTGCAACATTCACTGTACTAACCCTTCAAGTTGGGGTCGGGGTGGTGACCCAGTTTAGTTATGTCCTAAGATAAAGTCTTGGTGCAAAATAAATAAATGTTCTTTAGTTAAAAAAAAAAAAAAAAGTCAGTTATAGATGCTTTCCAGACTTCTCAGTCAGAATACTATTTTCCTGTTTTGGGGACAGTAGAGGGAGATCCTCTATTTCAGTTGCAGTAAGGTACAGTAAGGTGACTTTTTCATTTAATCCATGTGAATTTGGGGCAAATGTTGGCTTGATCAGCCAGACCACCTGGGCCATTCAGTAGCCAAATGTGGCTATATAAATTAAAATTCAAGTAATGAAATAAAATGAAAAATTCAGTTCTTCATCTACTGATCGGACAGTGCAGATATAGAATATTCCCAGCATCACAGACAGTTCTATGGGACAGCACTGCCCTGGAGATTCTAATTCTGTAGTTAGTTATATGGGGTGTTCTAGATTTGGCAGTATCTGTAGAGATGACCTAAAGTAGTCCCCTTACCTGCAGTTTGGCTTTCCCCAGTTTCATTTACCTGGAGTCCAAAAATATCAAATGGAGAATTCCAGAAATAAACAATTCATAAATTTTAAATTTCAAGCTATTTTAACATGATGAAATCTTGAACAGTCCCACTCCATTTTGCCTAGGGATGGAAATCACCCCTTTGTTCAGAGTATCCATGCTGTATATGCTACCTGCCCACCTGTTAGTCACTTTTTAGTTCTTTCAGTTATCAGATTGACTGTCCCAGGACAGCAATCCTTGTGTTCGAGTCACCCTTATTTTATAATATTTAATGCAAGAGTAGTGATGCTTGCAATTTGGATATGCCAAAGAGAAGCCAGAAATTGCTTCTTTTAAGTGAAAGGGGTGAGTACAGTACAAGAAGATATTTTGAGGACTTCCGGCCAAGACGGAGGCATAGACAGACATGCTGCGTCTTCCTCCACAACTAAGAAGGAATACAACTACCTCAAAACTAGAAACAACCAGAAGCTCCAGAAAATCAAACTGCATGGAAGTCTAACAAACAAAGACAGAAAGAAGAAATCCTCATCCAGCCAGGTAGGAGGGGCAGAGCCAGGGCGGAGAGGACGAGATGTGGTGGTGGTGGCAGCAGGCCAGTGGAAAGCATAGTTACACATTTCAAAAAGTCAGGAGGGACACCTGGGGAGTGTTCTCAGCTCCTCACCAGACCTCGCAGCTCACGATCCCAGCACCGGGAAAAATCAAGCCTCATTGCTTCTGACTGTGCAAGCCAGTGGGGGTTGGGGCGGAGGCGGAAACTGCCGGTCTCTTAGTGGAGTCCACTTCTTTAAAGGGCTGCTACGGTCCTAGAACATACGCAGATCCACCCACTCTTGGAACGACGGCCAGGGCAATAGCCAGAGGGGTGCCAGTCCCATACGAAAGTGAGAGAGGTGCCTGGAGAAGGGGCAAGTACTGGGCAAGTGGCATTGTTCCCTCTCAGACCCCTCCCCCACCCACATTGCCACAAGGACGTGAAACAGGTCATCCTGTACTGACGAATCCCTAAGGCTCCGCCCCTTGCAACGTAACAGGAGCGACAGCTCTACCTAAGACACAGAGGCAAACAAACATAGGAGCCTGTCAAGATGAGCAGACAGAGAAGTATGGCCCAAAAGAGGGAACAGATCAAGGTTCCAGTGGGAGAACTAAGTGACGGGGAGTTAGCCAACCTAACAGGCACAGAGTTCAAAACACTGGTGATGAAGATGCTCACAGGCTTGACATATGCTTGACTGATATGCTTGAGTATGGCAAACGCATAAGAGAAGAAGGCTATACTAGGTGAAATGAAGGAAAATTCACACAAAACCAAGGGTGAAGGGAAAACCGGGGTTCAAATCAATGATTTCGAACATAAGAAAAAAAGTCAACCAGGGCAGGAGGAGGAAACAAGAATTGAAAGAAATGAGGAGAGGCTTGGGAACCTCTGGGACAACTTTAAACGTGCCAACATCCGAATCATGGGGGTGCCAGAAGGAGAAGAGGAAGAGCAAGAAATTGAAAACTTATGTTAAAAAAATAACGGAGGAAAACTTCCTAAATTTTGCGAAGGAAGTAGACATACAAGTCCAGGAAGCACGGAGCGTCCCGGGCGAGCTGGACCCAGAAGGGACCACCCCAAGAAACATCATGATTAAAATGCCAAAGGTGAAAGATAAAGAGAGAATCCTAAAAGCAGCAAGAGAAGCTGAGAGTTGCCTACCAAGGGGTGCCTATAAGACCATCAGCTGATTTCTCAAAGGACACTTTGCAGGCAAGAAGGGACTGGCAAGCAGTATTCAATGTGATGAAAAGCAAGGACCTACAGCCAAGATTATTTTATCCAGCAAAGCTAGCATTTAGAATGGAAGGGCAGATGAAGTGCTTCCCAGACAAGGTAAAGCTAAAAGAGTTCATTACCACCAAACCATTATTATATGACATGTCAAAGGAACTTAAGAAAAAGAAGATCAAAACTATGAACACTAAAATGAGAACAAACTCACAAATATCAGCAACTGAATCAAAAAAAAAAAAAAAAAAAAAAAAACAATCCAACTAAGCAAACCAGAATAGGAACAGAATCATAGGTATAGGGTCATTTGGAGGGTTATCAACTGGGAAGGGCTTAGGGGGAGAAATGGGGAAATGGTGCAGGGATTAAGAAGCATAATCACTTGGTACAAAATAGACAGGGGGAAGTTAAGAATAATATAGGAAAGGGTGAAACCAAGGAACTTATATGCATGACCCATGGACATGAACTAAGAGGGGTGGGATTGCTGGAGGGAAGGACGGTACTGGGCAGAGGGGAGCAAAGGGGAAAAATAATTGGAACTACTGTAACAACATAATAAAATATACTTCAAAATATATACAAAATATAAAAAGATATTTTGCGATAGACCACATTCACATAACTTTTATTACAGTATATCATTATAATTATTCTATTTTATTATTGGTTATTGTTGTAAATCTCTTACTGTGTGCCTTATTTATAAATTAAGCTTTATCATAGGTATATATGTGTAGGAAAAAACAGTATAGATAGGGTTCAGACTATCTCCAATTTCAGGCATCCATTGCGGGGCTTGGAACATGTCTTGGGACGACTGTATATATTTAGGCAGATTTGGAACTATTTGAGTGATTCTTTAGGTTCTACCTCCTATTATTTCCCCATATAACATTTAGTTTCAGCCAGCCTGTTTGTTGGTGCTCTGTGAAAATCTTTTACAAGTTCCCTTTGGCTTCTCTTCTTCCCTTTGCTTTTGCTCCTATCTGCTTTTGTGAATACTATTTGCTGCTTGTTTTCTTAGCATCTGTTCTTCCTTCCTGCCTTACAGAGCACTGATTTTTCGTGAGATGTGTGCCATCCCTCACAGCCTCATGCCTGAGATAAATAACGCTAGCACTATCCTCAACACCAGTGTGTGCCTGATTGGTAATGGGAATGGATTTTCCTTTAACTAAACTTAATCCAGAAATGGGTTTTTAACCGAAATGATATGTAAGGAGGGAAAGTCTGAAAGTAGAAACTGAGGAAGAGTTTCCTCTCACTTCTGAGAAAGCCCTGGGAAAAGAAAACTTTCCTTCTAAACATTTTGCATAAATGTGATGCCTAGATCTATTTTCCTGTCAGCTTGAGGAAAAAGCCACCATCAAGGATGTCAGAGACATGAAATGGAAAAAAGAGTCCTTATATTCTTGAGCTCCTGAATAAACCAGCCCTGAAGTCTGCCCTTCTGTATTTATTTTGCAAAGATAATAACTTTTCTGATCATTTATCTATTTTGAAATATGTTTTTGTTACTTGCATCTAAAAGCATCTTAATTATCCTTCAAAATTTAGCCCAAGTTTCTACTTCTGAGGAAACTTCCAGGTTATTTTTCATTTACATTTGTTTACCAAAATACGTTTACAGTGTGGCATTCAAACATCATATCTTTGGTTCTGTTAAATTATAGTCCTTAAATTGTTTGATTTCTTGGTCTTGTTTCTTCAACTTAATTGCAAGTTCTTTGGAAGTTCAAACATCAGAGTACTTTGTATACAGATAGCTAAATAATCTATTTTTCCCTGCTTCCCTAAATTTGTGATCACATACATAGTATGAGTTTATAGCAATTATTGGTGTGATAAAGAAGTTAACAATTTGACAGTCTGTAAAGGTTTTCATAAAAATAAAGTATATTTGAGCCTTTAAAGGTTTTGAAATAAAGACTTTGTTATTTGTTTTCTAGCTGTCACCACTGACTGAAGAAGAGAAAACTGCGGTACAACAATTAAAATCTCACGTATCAGACTTATGAAGAAATGGACTTGCAGAGGAGAACTCTAATAGAGTAGAGATCAATTTCAGAGAGATTTAGGAGGATATCTTGTTAGCACTTGGTACTTAGAGGTGGGGTATGGTGAAGGAGAAGGTCTGGCCTGGGTAACTAGAAAGTGATGCCTTTCACAAGAGAAGGGAATATGAGAAGGGCAGATGTTCCTAAATTTCAGTCAAAAGGATGTAATGGGAATAAAGGGATTTAAGCACACATATTTAGTTTTGCAATTTCAGGCAAGGAAGTGCTAACATTATTTTGCATCTGTTTTTGTATAATCAGGGTAGCACAGATGTCCTATTGTAAAAGAATGTTTATGCACTATAAGTCAGTCCAATGTGAATAAGCATGCTTTAAAAGATAGAAAAAGTATTTGTATTATGTTATACAATATATTATAGAACTCTTCATTTTTGAAAATTTTGATTGAAGATGTGGTCACATTATCAGTGAGACTGCTATGTGACCTATAGTCTCCCATAAAACCTACCTTTTATAATCTGGTTTTTCTGTTGAGAGCCTTTTATTTTTGTCCTGTTCCTTCTGCTTCCTAATGTTGAACAGCATGAGTTCTGCTTTCCAGTGCTCTCTTAGGCTGTTCCTTTTGTATTTCAATATGACCTTTGTTCTCCTTCAGCCTATATTACTGTAATGGTTCATACTATGTGAAAGCTAAGAAATTGAAATCAGAAGAGCAATGGCGACTGCTGCTTGCCAGTTTTGTGTGTGTTTGTATATGTTTCCTTCATTATTTATTTATTTAAGATTTTATTTAATTTTAGAGAGAGGGGAAGGGAGGGAGAAAGAAGGGAGAGAAACATCAATTGGTTGCTTCATGCACACGCTCTGACCAGGAACCGAACCTGCAGCCCAGGCATGTATCCTTACCAGGAGTTGAATCGGCGACCCTTTGCTTTGCGGAAGGATGCCCAGTGAAGCCACACCAATCAGGGCCCCTTATTTATTTTTTTAATAACTTGACAATAAGGTAACTGTCCAAAGTAGGGGCAGATCTTGATATAAATGTTAATCGCAGGGTTATATATAATAGTAATACACACATCTGGCTAATAGGCAAGTAGGAAAATAAGTCATGGTGTATTTATGCAATAAGAGGTGAGAGTTGTCTATAAATTTATTACTTTTAATGTTCTGGGAAATGCCAAATGGGGGAGGGGAAGCAGATATTGAAGTTGTGAAGTTAAGGTTGGGCTTTGACATGTATCTGAGATGTAAATAGCAGGTTTTAAATTTCAGCTGTGTGACCTTGAGCAAATCACTTAACTTCTATGTGCCTGGATGGTTGGAAGCACAATGAGATGGTGTTTGGTTTTGAAGGATACTTAGCAATCCTTCCATAAGTGATCTTTCCATATATGTAATAAAAATGAAGCATTGAAAGGACTAGGAAAAATGAATACAATATTGGGTCTGTAGGTTATAGAATTATACCTCAATATAAATTTAAAAATTTCTGTTATGAGAATGTATTTGTCTCTTGACCAACTTACAATAGCTGAGAAAACGGGGTTGGGAGAGTAGCTGCAGTTAAAATTGTGTTGTTTTGTTAGAATATTTCAAGAACAGAAAGCCCCCCCCACTTTTATAAAAATTGGAGAAAAATAAGTCACACCTTAGTAACAGATACTAATTTTATCCAGTCCTCAGGCAATTGATATTAAGGAAGTTCCTGTACATAAATTTTGGTGAGAGAATTTTTCAGTCAGATTAATCTTCCTAAATTCTCTTCGTCCATGGCTCACAGTTTAAAAAAACTTCTTGTTGTCCACTACTTATAAGAAAGTCCAGACTTCTGGCCAAGATGGAGGGCTAGACAGACATGCTGCGTCTCCCTCCACAGCTAAGAAGGAATACAACTACCTCAACACTAGAGACAACCAGAAGTTCCAGAAAATCAAGCTGCATGGAAATACAACAAAGAAAGAAAGAAGAAATCCTCATCCAGACAGGTAGGAGGGGCGGAGCTGGAGTGGAAAGGATGTGGTGTGGTGGCAGTGGCAGCATAGGCCACCAGAAAGCACAGTCAAATCTTTTAAAAACTAGGGAGGGACACATGGGGAGCACTCCCAGCGCCAGACCAGACCGAGCACACAGCTCACAGTCCCAGCACCAGGGAAAATCAAGCCTCATTGCTTCTGACTGAGCAAACAAGTGGGGGTTGTGGTAGAGGCAGAAACTGCTGGTCTCTCAGCAGAGTCCGCTTGTTTAAAGGGCCCCCACAGTCCTAGAATGTCTGCAGACCCACCCCTTAGGGCACAACGGTCAGGGTAGCAGCTAGAGAGGTGCCAGTCTGGTGCGGAAGTGAGAGAAGTGCCTGGAAAAGGAGTGAGAGCTGAGCAAGCATTATTGTTCCTTCTCAGACCCCTCCCCACATACAGTGCCTCAATGTGGTGAAACGGGTCAACTCTACTCACAATCCCCAAGGCTCCGCCCTTACAATGTAACAGGAGCGACAGCTCTACCTAAGACACAGGCAAACAAACACAGGAGCCTGTCAAAATGAGTAGGCAGAGAGAAGTATGGCCCCAAAGAGGGAAAGGATCAAGGTTCCAGTGGGAGAACTAAGTGACAAGGAGATAACCAAACTAACAGATATTGAGTTCAAAACACTGGTGATGAAGATGCTCACAGGCTTGACATATGCTTAAGTACAGCAAACGCATAAGGGAAGAAGTGAAGGTTACGCTAAATAAAACAAAGAAAAATCCACAGAAAACCGATGGTGAAGGGAAGGAAATGGGCTCAAGTGAATGATTTGGAACATAAGGAAGGAAAAAAAACAGCCAGCACAGAATGAGGAAACAAGAATTGAAAAAAATGAGGAGAGGCATAGAAATCTCTGGGACAACATCTGAACCATGGAGCGGGGGGTGGGGGTGGGGTGGTGCCAGAAGGAGAAGAGGAAGAGCAAGAAATTGAAAGCATATTTGAAAAAATGAAGCAGAAAATCCCAAATTTGGCAAAGTAAATGGACATACAAGTCCAGGAATCACAGAGTCCCAAACAAGCTAGACCCAAGGAGGACCACGTGAAGCCACATCATAATTTAAATACCAAAGTTCAACATAAAGAGGGAATCTTAAGAGCAGCAAGAGAAAAGCAGAGAGTTACCTACAAAGGGGTGCCTATAAGACCATCAGCTGGTTTCTCAAAAGAAACTTTGCAGACAAAAAGGGACTGGCAAGGAGTATTTAATGTGATGAAAAGCGAGGATCCACATTAAGATTACTCTATCCAGCAAAGCTATCTTTTAGAATGGAAGGGCAGATGACGTGCTCCCAAGACAAGGTAAAGCTAAAGGAGTTCATCATCACCAAGCCATTATTATATGAAATTCAAAGGGAGTTAATTATTAACAAGAAGATTAAAATTATGAACATTAAAATGACAACAAACTCACAAATGAATATAAAACAAAAAAATCCAACTAAGCAAACAAGAATAGGAACAGAATCATAGGTATGGGGATCATGAGGAGGGTTATCAGTTGTGAGGTGGAAGGGGGAGAAATGAGGAAATGGTGCAGGGATTAAGAAGCATAATTGGTTGGTACAAAATAGATGGGGAAGATAACAAGAGGAAGGGGTGAAGCCAGAGAACTTACATGCATGGGCCATGAACATGAACTAAGGGGGTGGGATTGCTGAAGGGAAGAGGGGTACTGGGTGGAAGGGAGCAAAGGGAAAAAAAATTCAGATTACTGTAACAACATAATCAATAAAATATATTTATAAAATAAAATAAAAAGAAAGTCCAAATACTCCCTGACTGGTATGGCTTGGTGGGTTACGCATCATCCTGCAAACAACAAGTTCTCTGGTTCAGTTTCTGGTCAGGGTACATACCTGGGTTGTGGGCCAGGTCCCCCGTTGAGGGCGTGCAAGAGGCAGCCTTTGGCTGTTTGTCTCCCTCTTTATCCCTTCCCTTCCCCTCTCTGAAAATGAATAAAATCTTTTTTTTTTTTTTTAAAAAAAAAGGTCCAAACGCTTTGATACTCAAGAATTTTATAGGTTATTGTTGATTCTCTACATGTGCACTTCTAGGTTGGGTGAAGTGTAATAGTTGTTTGCAAACAAACCAGAAAGAAAAAAATTAAATTCGGATTAAGAATCTGATGCAAGTCCTTCGTCTCATACCTTCAATTCCTGCAATATTTAAGCATGTCCTATACCAGAAAATTGTAGAAAGCAGCCGCCACTATAGGAAAGCTCGATGCAGTTGATACCCATTTGCACTTCGTATAGTTTCATGGCAACAGCGCATCTCAAGCGGCAAGAAATGCAGGCTGTGGTGTGGCACTTAGATCTGCACAATTTATGGTCCCGTTCAGGTACCCCCGAATGAAGAAACGCCACCGCTCTAGTTTTCGCAGTCTTGAGCTTCGGAAGTCTTAAAAACCTGAGACTGGGCTTTCAGAGAAAAAACGACTAGCTAGGAAACCTTTGCACCACGGTTTTGCAAAGGGAGGATCATAAACCATCTGCCAAAATCACCTAGAACGGTTGTTAAAAACGCGGATTTGGTGGGGCCCAAGCCTCTAGAATCATGGAGACCGAGTCCTAGGGATGTGGCTCTGGAGTTTGCGTTTCGCACTGGCATTCCTGGGAGCTGCGGTCTCTGGCCGGCAAGTTTGAGAGCGGTGAGGCTCCGCCCCTATCCTGGCCACGCTCTCCGCTCCCTGCTCCCTGCGTTTTCCGGAGTGGAGGGTACGCAACTGCAGAAGCGAACCGCCAAATCTCGTGTGCGCCCCCGCACCGCAGGAACTAGGTGCAGCCTCTCCGTGGTGCTCCCCTAACACTGCGTCCTGCGCTTCCAGCTGCCCTGGTTACCGTTGGTGTTTGTGAATTCCCTGCAGCGCATTCTTAGCTGGGGACCAGCGCGTCTGGGCTTCTGCAGCATTTCCGTAGGGCGCGCCCCCCAGTATGCGTCACTTGGGCCAAGGCTGCCTCCTGGTACCCAGCGGGCGGTTGAACCCGGAGGAAGGAGCTGCGGCCAACACTTGCCCTCCCACTGCGTCCTAGGGCGGGCACGCGGATAAAAATGGCGAAGTGGGGGTAGCTGGTGGAGAAGCGATGGGGAGCGCAGGTGGGGCGGTCGTTGGAACCTCCTGACGTGGACACCGGGTTGTTCTCCGCGGCAATTTGAAGTGGCGACCTCGGGCTGGCACTTACTAGGTCTGACCGCGGACTCCGTGGGTCACCAAGCCCCGGCAAGAGTCAGAGGCAATGGATGAACAGAGCGTGGAGGTGAGGGGCTTTGAGAAGGTTGGTGATTAGTCTGCCCCTGTCACTCGGGGAGGGCTTTTTAGTCAGGGCGCCTGGTCCTAGTTCTCTGGCCCGGCACCCTACTCTGCTGCTCTGGCTGTGGTGAGGGCTGGCCAGGTGCGAAGGACGTGGTGCTTGTTCCGCAGCCCTCTGGTGTCTGTGCTCGGAACGTTCCCGCAGTCAGGTGGTCTCTGCACGGGTGCGCAGTCCCCGCAGGGTTTCTGCAAACTACATCCTCCTCACAGCAAAACTGCAAATTCATTAGGTGGACGTGCCCTTCCACTCGCAACCAGTTCTTGCGAGTTCCTGCGCGACCCAAATCTCCCTCCAAATGGATAATCATTCCTCCCAGCGGTGCATTTTGTAGACTTTTGTCCTTCCTGTGAATGAAGGTATACTCTTACTGTCTCAATTTGGCTGTTGTGTGCCAGAACAGCTCTATTCTTTTTATATGACATTTGTAAGCTGTGATTTAAAATGTTGTGTGTATTTACGTAAAGGCTAGGAACATTTTTTTAAAAGGATTGGTTATTGGACATAATTGTATAATGTCTAATTTTGAATCTTCCAAATACTAAATAAATTTTTGCTTCTTAGTAAGGGCAACGATGTCACTGGGCACCCCACTTGAAACTAGTTGTCCACGCCTCCCTGCCCCCCCAGCATCTGCACCTCACAGATTCTTTCTGGCCCAGCAGAGTCATGATTAGACTCCAGTAATTTTCTTCTTAATACTTTGTGTGAAGATATTATAAAGGTTTGATAACTTTACCTTGGTTTTAGGAGAGTTCCATTCTTCTAGAATGGAGTAAAAATAAATGTGAGTACCGCAATAATAAACTTAAAATATGTAATAACTTACATTTAATTATATCTTTTCTTGTTAGTTACTTCCTAAATTGGTTCACATGAGACTTCTTGCAAAGATAAGAAGTTTCTTCTATTTACGTGATCTTTTTTTCTTCCCTAAACATTGGTTGTGCTGCCACCAAAAATCTCAGCAGGGACAGAATCTCAGGCTCAGGTAAATTAGTTACTTGGTTACAGCATCAGGGCAGAAATTCGGATTTCTGGATTCTGAATTCGTTTGTTTCTTGACCAGAGTACACTGCTATTAGAACATACATCTTCTAAAAACTTTTACAATATTATAAAAATAATTCGTTCCCCTTGGGGAAATTGCAGAAAAGTAAAAAGTCCATTTGTTCCTTTTTTTCTTACTGTTAAACATAGGCTCCCCCTCCTCCCATATCGTTTCCTGAAATATTTGCAGTGACTGTAAATTAACTGTGACAGTTTAATTAATATTTGGACGCTTGGGTTAGTCAGATTCTTGCCATTCTAATTAATGCTTCCATGAAAATATTTGTGCATAAGTCTGTCTGTTTGCATGTCATAGCCTTTCCTTAAAATAGAACCATTGTGAAGCTTAGATGTACTCAGGTACCCTGGACCTTGGACTGACCAAGTCCTGATATGGAATAAAGTTAAAAGTAAAATTTTATCAAGTGAATTATTTTAAGCATGCTTTTTACTCTTGATTCAGTAACCTAATCTGGTGGACTTTACATCTTTTATTACTTTCAGAGCATTGCTGAGGTTTTCCGACGTTTCATTTGTATGGAGAAATTGCAGGATGCCCGCCTGTGTCCTCGTTGTTCCAAGCTTTGTTGTTTCAGCTGTATCGGGGTAAGTTTTTTTTGTTTTTTTTTTTTTACATGCATTTAGTTTACGTAAGATATTGTAAAAATTAATCGTTTTCTGTATTTTTTTAACATTTTAAAAATTGTGTTTCTATTACAGTTGTTTCATTCTTTCCCCCTGTATTTTTTCTTATTTTAAATTTTGTGTCCTCTTAAAAAATGTCTATATGAATGTTCTTTAATAGGAAGACCATCAATGTATATTGCTTAGTACTGCAGAGATGAATAATCATCAAGTGATAGCTGCCATGAAATGTCTGGAAACCAAAGCTCCATGTAATTTTCATATATTTGTATTATTAAATCACTGCACATTTAACCAGTATTAAACCAATGGACTTTGTGTTTATATTGAAGAATGTGTACTGTCATAGAGAGGCACTAACAAAATACTGAGAGACCCAGAGGAGGGAAAGTTCAAACTTGTTTGGTGGGTAAGACCAAAAAAAAAAAAAAAAAAAAGTAAAGAATAAAATCATATCATCTTATAGTTATAAGAGACCTTAGTGATGACTATAATCCAGTGACTTTAATAATTGAATGTAGATAAACTCCTCAAACAAATTTACAAGGAGGCTTACCAGGTAGGAACTTGTTTCGGTTGTGTATGGGGATTCAATAACACATTTTCAGACCACAGTTGAAAACTGCCCTGCCCACATTACTCTTAGTAGATTATTTTCTTTCTTGAAAAAAACCAAAGCATCTCACATGCTCTTCACCTCAGAATTTCTCTGTGGTTTCTTATTTCTGTCTAAGGAAGATAAATATCCCTTTGTGAAGAGTAATATCTCTAATATATAAATCATTTGCTTCCAGTCACAGCTAGCAAATGGTGGAGCTGGAGTTGAACCCAAGAAGTCTGGCTTGAGAGCCTGTGTTCTTTGCCACTATACCATGTGCAGAAGACCTAGGTTATATACCATGCTAGTTCTCCCACTCATAAACTGAGACTCAATCTTTCTTAGCCTTGTTTCCTCAGCTATAGGAGGTGGATAACAAGATCTTCACAGGGTGGTTGTGGCATTAGATGAGATAAGCTAAAACTAATTTAGAAACTGTAAAATACTATTTTCTTGTAAAGTGTTACATTGTTGTTAAAATAGCAACTAATGCACATACATCTTCATTTTAAAAATTTTTATTGATTTCAGAGAAAGAATTTTCGATTTGTTGTTCTTCTTACTTATTCCTGTCTCCTTTCCTCCTTTCCTCCTTTCTTTCCTCACCAGAGGACATTTTTTCATTGCTTTGAGAAAGAGGAAGGCAGAGAGAGAGAGAAACATCGATTGCTTCCCTCTTGTAGGCTCCCCACCCGGGGATTGAACTTGCGACCTAGGTATGTAACCCATCCCATTGTATGGGATGACGATCCAACCAACTGAGCCACAGCAGCCAGGGCCATTGGTTGTTTTCTTGGATGTTCTCTGACTGCAGACTCAACTGCAACCTTGGTGTACCTGAACAGTACTGCAACGAACTGTGCTACCTGGCCAGGGCCTTGTTGGTTGATACTTGTATGTGACATGACTGGGAATCGAACCCCCAACCTTGCTGTATCTGGATGACGCTGTAACCAACTGAGCTACCTTGCCAGGAATTTGTTTATGTTGATAAATGGTGAAACTGAAACTAGATAAATCAAGTCATTGGCCTCTCCTACTGTAGTTAATTAAGTGATAGAATCTGGATATGGACTCAGTCCTTGTGATGAAGGCGCAGTAGACATACGACCTCTGGTTATTACCTTATAACTCAGTGATTCTTTATTTCTTCATTGTTACCTCTTCCTGTTCCTTATAGGCATATATTTTCTTTTTTTTAAGATTTTATTTATTTTACTTTTTAGAGAGAAGGGAAGGGAGGGAGAAAGGGAGAGAAATATCTGTGCGACAGAATCGATTGGCCGCCTCTCACAGGCCCCCAAGTGGGGACTTCTCTGGCAACCCAGGCATGTGCCCTGACTGGGAATTAAACAGGTGACCTTTTATTTGCAGTCCAGCGCTCAACCCCCTGAGCACTCCTGCCAGGGCGAGGCATATATTTCTTAAATATTGCTGCTGGCATGCTGTACTCTGAGGTTTCTGGGAAAATTTTATCTACTTTAAGACACTTGATTTACTGTTGCAGGTTTAAGTTTCATTTCTGTGAGCAGGGCTCCCAAATTTATTCCTTCAGCATTGACCTATAAATGTCCTCTGATTGTCCTTCCAAGCATCTTCAACTTTCTTCCAGATCAAATTTGTCCTGTTCTTTTCTCAAATTGACTTTTTTGACTTCTTTCTTTTTATTCTATTTTGCCTGTCAACCTTGACATCTCTTACACTGATGGTTTTTAAGTCCTGTCAGTCATCTCCAAGTGTCTCTCCTGTCTGTCCTTTCTCTTCCTATCATTACCATCCTAACAGAGAAATACAGACATTATTACCTTGTGCTCAGGTTATTATAGTTATCTTCTAATTGATATCTCTGTCTTTAATCTTTTCTTATCTCTAGTCTGTTTTGTATCCCGCTGCCATGTTGATGTTTTCCAGTGATGTCATGTTTTCCCTTCCATGCCTGTGAGATTTATTGCCTGAAGGATAAAGTCCAAGAATATTACCCTTGTGGTCAGATCATTTGGATAAAATGGTTCTAATGTTTCTTTCTAGAGCTGTCTTGATTCTTGAAGGTACTCTTCATTTGTTTATTCATCAAATATTAATTGCATGCCTACTTGAAGTTAGGCATTGACTTCCCAAGGAGTTGACTCAGTTGTTGGGATATAGACAGACAAGTGAGTAGATATATGTTAGATACCAATAAGTGCTATTAAGAAAATTGAAACTGAGTAAGGGTTTAGAGCAGGGACACTGAGGAGGGCAGAGGCAGGCTGGTGGCTGTTGTGGATAGGGTTGTGGGGGAAGGTCCCTTTGAGGAGTTGACATTTGAGCAGAGACCAGAATGAAATATGGGAGTGTTGTGAATATCTAGGGGGAGAAAATCCCAGGCAGAGAAATTAGAAGGGGCAGAGGCCTTGAGAAAGAAGTATGCTTAGTGTGTTGAGAAATAACAAAGAAGCCAGTGTAGCTGGAGCAAAATGGACAGAGGAAGAGTAGAAGAGGAGATGAGTTTCGAGATGTTGTGAAGGGCCTTGGTAAAGACCTTGGAGTTTATTTTAAGTGTGATGGCAGTCATTGAAATTTTCTGAGTGATATAATGTAAATTTTTAGAAACTGCCACTCTGGTCCCTGTGTGGAAAGTGGACTGTCAGCAGTTGGGAGAGGAAGTGAGGCAATCCTTTAGGATATGCTTTATCAGTGAAAGGTGAAGGGTGGGTTAGACTAGAATGGTAATAGTAGAGGTCATGAAAGTAGGACCGTCCTGGATGTATTTTGAAGGTAGAGCTTGCAGATGATATGTGAGGAAGTGTAAAGCATCTGGATGGTATAAACGGTATTCCATTCTGAGGTAGAAAAAACTTGGGGATGAGCAGATTTGGGTAGGCTCTAGATGTAAAAGTTTTGTTTTTAAATATATGGAGTTTATGCCCTGGCCAGGTATTCAGTCGTTTAGAGCATTGTGCCGATTTGCCAAGGATGTGAGTTTGGTCCCTGGTTAGGGCACATACAAGAAGCAACCAACAAATGTGTAAATGAGGAGAACAACAAATCGATGTCTGTCTGTCTGTCTGTCTGTCTCTCCCCCTTCTTCTCTTTCTCTAAAATCAAGAAATAGAAAAAAGTAACTTTAAATATATGAAGTTTGAAGTGTTCATTATACATCTAATGGGAGATTTTGACAGTTGGAAATATGACTCTGGAGTGTGGAAGGGGACTTTTGGAGAGATTGAATTGTTAGCATATAGATAGTATTTAAAGCCAGGGGGTTGGTTGAGCTCACCAGGTTACCTCCTTGTAGGAAGATATTTTTAGGTCCAAACTGTGGGTTGCTCACATTTAGAGGTCAGAGGAGGAGGCAGATTCAGCAAAGGATGACAAGAAGGAGCCACAGAATTCAAGTGAGAAACATGTTTGAAGAGGAGTAAGGTAGCTGTGCCATATGGTTCTGGGCTGGGAATTGACCGTTGGACCTGAGAATGTGTGGGTCATTGGTGGTGACCTTGATGTGTAGTTTTAGGGGGAACAGAAACTTGCTGCCAGAGAGCGGGAGGAGTGAGACAGCAAGTATGAAGAGCTCAGAACTTCGTAATAAGTAAAGGGGAGCAATAAGGCTGTGGTTTGAAGGGGGTGTTGAGAGTCAACATTTTCCCCCATTTTTGGAGAAGTTTTATATCTTGCTTTGACTGAACCAGTAAACAGAATAATTAATGATGCTGGAGAGACGGGGGGATAATGACAGGAGCAAAGTCCTTGAGAAGCTGAACTCTCCACCCAACCAAATTGTAATATTCATTTTGATGCCTTCCCTTCTTTCATCCCATCTCTGTTCACTTGACTATGGAAATTTAACTGTCTGTGAAAGGACAGATACTCATGCCCAGACCCGTGAATAAACATGTCCAAAGTCACCGAGTAGTTGGTGACAGACCAGGATTGGACTCCCATTCCAGTGCTCTACCCATGACTCTGGTGTGCCCAGGCACGTACACACACACACACACCCTCAAAAGGTGGGAACATTGTCTGTTTTCAGGCCAGGTCTCCTTTAATTATCTAACTACACTTAGTGATTCTCTCTTATTACCAGTTTCCTTTTATTTGTGTTTATATCCCCGCCCTCTTTTTTGTCCCTGCAGTTCTCATTGTTCTTAGTTTTCGGGTTGGTTTTTTTTTTTTGACTTCTTGATTTTCAACACAAGTAGCATTTTTATGTTTGCCTATATTTATTGACTTCCTTTTGTTTTTAATTTTGCAGCCTTTTTAAAATTAGGTATAATTGACAATAAATTGCACATGTTTAAAGTATATGGTCTGATAAGTTTTGACAAATGTATATACCTGAGAAACCATCACTACAGTTGAGATTGCATTCCTCCAAAGTTTCTTCGTGCCTTTTGGTAATGCCTCCTCCTGCTTGTCTTGTTCCCAGGGAACCTCTAACTGCTTTCTGCCACTATAGATGAGTTTGGATTTTCTGGAATTTTATACAAATGGAATCTTAGAATGTGTACTCTTACATATCCTTTTTGTTTGTCTTATACTCAGCAAAATTATTTTGATATTTATCTGCATCATGTGTGTCCAACAGTATTCCTTTTTATTGGTCCGTAGTAGCATTGTGCTGTGTGCATATGCCATAATCTGTTTATCCATTCACCTGTTTTTGTTTTATATGAGGTATAATTGACATATAAAACATCACATTGGTTTCAGATGTACAACACATTTTTAGATTTGGTATATGTATATGTTGCAAGATGACTATACTAAATCTAGGTAACATCTGTCAGCATATATAGTCAATTTTTTTTTCTTGTGATGAGGACCTTTGAGATCTGTTCTCTTAGCAATTTACAAATCTGCAGTATAATATTATTAACTATAGTTACCATACTTTACACACCCACTTGCTGATGGATACATGGGTTGCTTTTAGTTTTTGGCATTTACATAGAAAACTACTATGAACATTTATATACCAGTCTTTGAATGGACTTAAGTTTGCATTTCTTTTGGGTAAATAATTAGGAGTGGAATGTCTAGATCTTATGGTAGATGTATGTTTAACTGTTTAACAAATTGTCAGACTGTCTTCTAAAATAGTTGTATCATTTTACATTCTCACCAGCAGTTTATAATAGTTCCAGTTCTTCCACATTAATTCCAACACTTGTTTTTTTCAGTCTTGATTTTTAGCCATTCTCATAGGTATGTAGTGGTACCTCAACTTTCCCCCTAAGATCAGGAAAAAGATAAGGATGTCCACTTTTATTACTTCTATCTATTACCTTCTCTCCCAACCCCTGGTACCTACTATTTTTCCTGTCTCTATGAATTGGACTAGTAAGTACCTCATAGAAATCCAATCATGTAATATTTGTTCCTTTGCATTTATTTGTGGACTCTCTATTGCTTTCTATTTCTGTCCTTATCTGAGCACCAAACTGATGATTACTGTAGCTTTGCTGTAAATTGAAATCAGGAAATTCAACGTAGTTTTGGCTATTTGGGGTCCATTGAGATTCTGTTTGAATTTCAGAATAGGTTTTTTTACTTCTGTAAAAAGCACCATTGGGATTTTGATAGGAATTGCATTGATTCTGTAGATTGCTTTGGGTAGTATTGTCATCGTAACAATATTAATTTTTAAATCCATGAATATGGGGTGTCTTTTCATTTATTTAGGACTTCTTTAATTTCTTAATTTTCTTTCAGCAGTATTTTGTAATTTTCCACCTATAAATATTTCAGTCTTGGCTAAATTTATTCCCATGTGTTTTCCTCTTTTTGATGCTATTGTAAATGTATTGTTTACTTAATTTCCTCTTTGTAGTCTTCTTTGCTAGTGTGTGGAAATGCAAGTGTTTTTTATTTGTTGATTTCTATATCCTGCAACTTTGGTGAATTTATTAGTTTTAACAGTTTCTTGTGAAATAGGGTTGTCTACATAGAAGATCATGTCATCACAAACAAATGATTTTTACTTCTTTTCTATTTTGTATACTTTTATTTACTTGCTTAATTGCTCTGGCTGAAATTTTAGTATTATATTGATTAGAAGTGTTGAAAGCAGGTATCCTTGTCTTTTCCCTAGTCTTAGGGAAAAGTTTTCAGTCTGTAACCATTGAATATGATGTTTACTGTGGGTTTTTAAAATAAGGGCTTATTAAGTTGAGAACGTTTCCTTCTATTTTTCTTGAGTGTTTTTTTATCATGAAAGGATACTGGATTTAGTCATGTGTCTTTTCTGTATCAATTGAGATGCTCAGATGTCTTTTTCCTTTCATTTTATTATGTGCTATGTTCCACTGAATGATTTTTGTATGTTGAACTGTCAGTGAATTCCAGGAATAAATTCCACTTGGTCATGGTGTATAATCAAGGAGACTTGAGCTAAGTCACTTGTCTGGTGTCGTGTGGTTAGGATTCAGACTGAGGTCTGAATACTATCTGAAGCTTGTGATTCTTCCATTTGATGGAGAGAAATTAATTATTTAGTCAAATGTGGAGGAAATGCCATAAGGATTATTTTTTTAATATTGTGCATTAATATTGTTCAGTGGTTCTTACCTTTGGTTTTGGTTTGGGAGAAACATTGTTTTTCCCAAAGTATTAAAATTGCCATATTTATTTTTTGATTAAGTGAGATTCTAGAATACAAGGTAAAAATGCCACATATATACAGAGAAGGGAAAGGTCACCAGCTTGGGATAGGCAGGGAAGTTTTATGGGTATAACCAATGGACATTCCCAAGTGACAACATATGGAGGGAAGAAAGGACTGTCTAAGCAGGTACACAGACTTGATGCTGAAAGTTGGATACAAGGTCTGTCCAGAAGGTATCCAGCCATGTAATATGAAAAATAGAGACATTCATTGAGGAAGATGCAAGATACAAATAACATTGTACATAAGACAAGCCTAGGTGTCCTTCAAAGTAGACACCTGGGGACCTCACACAGTTCTCCCAGTTACCACCAGCTGCCCCATCGTATTTTCCTGAATATCATCTACAGTCTGAAATCTCTTCCCTTTCAAAGGTGATTTTAGCTTTGGGAAAAGCCGGGAGTTGCTGCCAGTCACCAGTCACCCTTAGCTGTGGCCTTCTGAAGCATCCAGAGAGTTTCCAGGAGGAATGTTCAAGCTTAATGCAATATTTGATGCAGATTCGTTGCTCTACTTGCTCAGTCATTGTGAAAGTGACGGCCGTTCAACAGTAGGTGTGCTCACTCAGTGGCTTCTACCACCCCCACTGACTAGTGCAGTGAGGTCACCATTGTTCATGCATGTGCATTCCAGTTCACGCATATGTATTCCAGTCCACTCTCCTTGGCTGTCAGGTTACACTGATGTCACGCAAACCATTCTCTTATATTAACAGTGGCTGATAGGTCTGGTCTACAGCTAGGGGTGCTCTCCAGGTGCTTCTCGCCTCCCCTTAAATACAGGTGTCTATGCTTACCACCGTCCCACCATCATCGCCGTTGCTGCCACCACCAGCACAGTTTGACCTCTCCACCCCAGCTTCACACCTCCTACCCTTCTGGATGAGCACCACTTCTTTATAACTTCCTACGTTGGACTTCCATTTATTTTCTGGAACTTCTGGTTATTTCTGGTTTTGTGGTAGTTGTATTCCTTCTTAGTTGTGGAGAGAGATGGAGCGTGTCACTCTAGGCCTCCATCTTGGCTGGAAGTCTCCTGTGTGTGTTTGCCTGTGTCTTAGGTTACATTGTAAGGGGCCGAGCCTTAGGGATTCCTCAATTTTTTATGTTAGCTTGCTATTGTATACTCAACCTTTGACTGAAAGATGAATATAAGCTTTTATTAATTTAGCTGACATTACTAAATTACTTATTTTCTTAATGACTTCTATCTAATTAGAGTCTTAATCTGAAATGACTTTCTTCCCTTAACTGTGAACTTTCTACTAGCTTGTAAGGATGGAGAACCCGTTACACCAAGACAGGGCACAGGTTTGTGCAAGTTTAAGATCTCAGGGGAGAAGACAGGCCTCACCATAAAGGCATGCTCAGGGATCCAAATATTCTGACAGCCCTAAGACCTGATGATGGGGGGCCACAATGGGGGTCAAGTATGTTGTACATAACTGGCGCTTGGTGAGCCAGGGGCCAGAGCACCAGGATAAATTGTTATTTGACTTAATAACCCACACCCCTGGATGATGATGTATCTTCCAGTTCTCGGGGACAGACTATATTGGGGAACATGGGGGAGAGGAGTCCCTTTTCACCCTTGTTTGACCACACTGCTGCTTGAGGAAGTGCTGGCTACCCCGGGAGTCCTGCTTCAGCCTTGTTTTTCTTGCTTATGGCTCGTGCTATTTGTGTGTATATATATTTACCTATTTACATTTTAATTCTTTCCCTCATGGCTAGTGGTGGTTACAAACGTACACATTTCAGTAGAGAAAAACAATTTATTAGTAACCTGGTTCACTCAGCAGGAGGATCAGGTGTCACTTTCTGTTACTACTGATTCCAGGGTTTTAGAGGAGACTCCCTCCTTTGTTCTGGGGAGAGAAAAAGAAGGTCAAAGCTTTTACTCTTGAAAGGAACAATGAAACTATTCATTATTTCCCCCTTTTAGACAGGAATTCTAAATAACTCCCAGTTATTTACATGTCTGAAGGCTCCTCCTCATCAGAGGAACCCATGTTTTGCAGATGCTGTGCCTCTTCTTTTTTCAAAGGGCCATGTGCACCCCGCCGCCAGCTCCAGAAACCGCCCTCCTAGAAAACAGAGAGGGAAACATGAATCCTGCCTGTCCCCCACTTTTTCCCGCCACAGTGCTTGATCCTCCTGAAATTTACCTCCATCTGGCTTTCCACCGGTCGGTCCTTATTCAGGAGTCGCGAGAGAAAGCCCCTTGGAGGAAAACGCATACCAACAATTAGTGATTTGTCCCTCGCCTTATTAGGATTAAATGGGTAACTGGGTCCATACTCACAGGCAAAGTCACTGTAGACCTGGGACCTTGGAAATGATTCTTTGCACACTGGGCTTCCAGGGGTTCTCTGTGTCTGTTTAAAATGTCCCTGCCATGTCTCTGGGGTGACCTCTGTGGGTGGTCTGGCATGGAGTACAGGTGGGATTTTCAGCCTGAAGCACTTTCCTGGCCCTTGGCCAAGCGCCCTGAAGTGCATTGGGGAAAAACTGCACAGCCACACTGGGCAGAAGCAGTTTGCTCTCTCCAGAAGCATTTCACATCTGTCCCATTTAGACTTAGTCCCACATACACCCTTTGCTGGGGGTGGGGGTGAGGGTAAGAAGGTGCTTTTAACTTTCTAGCTGCTTTATCCTATAAGTTAAATCACACAACTAAATGCCTGAGTCCAAATAGCAGTTAGCTAAGTTAGCTAGCTTGCTGACTTCCGTACTGCAGGCTGTCACCGCTGAGTGAGTTGTGAAATCAGTTTACAAGTCACAACCAGCACTAGACTACAAAGTATTCTTTTTGACTGAAACAGAATAGAAAAAAATCAGAGTGCATAATGAGTCTGTTTTAGAAACGACTTATGTCTGTGTGGTACGTGTGTACTGAGTTCTGACATAAAGTGTAGCTCACAGTCCAAGCACGGGGTAATCAATGGAGAGACCCCCAGCTGGAAAGGCACCATCTTCTTTCTGACACTAGCAATGTGGCCATGGAGCAAGATATTTCCCTTCCTCCTCTCTGTTTCCTTATTATTAAAAAAAAAAAAAAGAAAAGACAAACTACTGCGTAAGGTCTTGCCCAGTTAAAACTCTATGAAGTTGGGATAAAGGGAATAGAGAGAGTAGGGGCCTGAAAACCAGGAGGAGGGGAAGGGAAATTTTCCTGCCACCTTACAGGAAGGACTCATATAGTCTACATTCTGTCAGCCTTGAAGGAGACCAGAGCCTTTACCCTAAGGCCACGTGGCTTTCCCTGTCCCTTCCCCAGAGCTCCACCACCAGCAGGAACAAGTACAACCAAGACCTCCCCCTTTGCTCCCTGTTTCCTTAAAGGACCAGTGGCAGCAGATGCACCTGTGCTAGTCACACTCTCTATCAGCTTTGGCTACGGAGCTCATTTTGCAAAGTCCAGGCAAAGCATCAGAGTTAACAAGTGTTCTTTCCAAACTTAGCGGTTTCCTCACTGTAAAATGAGACTGAGGTAGAGTTCTAAGTTCTCCTCTAGTTCTTTCTTTTCTTTTTCTTTTTTTTAACTTTTCTAAGCATTTATTTTATGATAAATTTACTTTCAAGTTTTTCTTGCTTCAGTTCCTTATGGGACTTTTCTTTTCTTTTCTTTTCTATGCATCTTCTTCTTCTGGTTCAGGACCAATCTGCTCTTTTTCAGGGAGGAGCATCTCAGTGTGGCAGGCCTGAGAGCCCTTGTGGGCGTTAATCCACCATGAGCGCCGTAAACTCTGCGCTGCATCTTGGGAGCTTTGCTCACCTGGATGTGCTCAATGCCCAGAGAGTCTGCACCCCAACCCTTAAGTTCAGCACTGCTCTCTGCAGTTTTAAGCATGTGCAGCAAAAACGCAGCACTCTTTTGGGGGCACCAACCTGCACCCAGCCCCAGTCTTTGGCCTGGGCACTCCTACCAACTCCACCATTGTAAGGACAGAATGGCACACATTGCTTCTGCAAAGTGACATCCTTTAGCTGCTTGGTGGCTTTTCAGATATGCATACCCTTTTGGCCTGGCTGTTTCCCAAGTGTTCTCAAAGTGAACATGAATATTTAAAACTCTTGATTTGCATGATTTTGTGGGGTTTTCTGGGTCAAATGAGTAGCGCACCATTTTCAGAGGTCACTTCAGGCCACCTCCAGGAAGAAGCTCCTCTAGTCGTAAAATCCTACTTTAAAAACTGTCAGACTAATATTTACCTTGGCTTTCCTCCATTATTGCCCACAGGTGTTCTTGCGGCACGGAACTGTTTTAGGAAGAAAGCAACATCACAATTATTCATCACAATGACCACTATCTCTAAATCTTTATTTGTTCCCTTCTAGGTAAGGTGATAACTTTCTTGAGGACAGGAATTTGTTGAATACCCTTTGACTCTTCTTCCATACTCCCTAAGTTAGGATCTTGCAGGGAGCTGGCAATGTGTTTCATTGGCTGCTTTGGATAACGTTCAGCAGTTAGTCCCTAATAAAAGCTCTTAGAAGTAGAAAAAGAAAATAAAAGTATCTACCGGAAACAATGCAGCAGCTTTGTTTTAAGTTCAAGAACAAGAGTAGGATGCCTGTTATTACTGTTACTATTCATCATTGTTGAGGAGGTCCTAATCAATTTAATAAGAAAAGTGAAGTATTGGAAAGAGACAAAACGCATGTGCATAGGAGATGATGCCAAACCTAAAAGTGCAAGAGCATCGACTAGAATTTTAATGTCAAGTAAAATGACAATTCAGTAAGTGAATCCAAAATCAAATGATTAATACGCAAACCTCAAGAGTTGTCCCACGTACCACAAAAGACTAATTAAAAAATGAAAGAAAGATCCCACTTGCAATATCAATAAAAATGCATCAAGTACCTAGAAACAGACTTAACAAAAAATGCGTAAGACCTACGTGATCAAAACATTAAAACTCTTCTGAAGGACATTAGGAAGAATACACGACGTGAAGATACCATGTTCTTAGGTGTTGTGAAGATGTCAGTTCCCTTCAAATGAACCTACCGATGTAATGCAATCTATTCAAATTCCAAGAGAGTTTTTAAACAAAACCTGGCCAGCTGGTATTTGGTAGAGAAAATATGCAGGAATAGCCTACAAAATGTATGAAGAAGAAGATAAAAAAGCAGCAGCTTATATGTTATAAAGAAATTGGAATTACATGGTGATACTGTCACTGGTACAAAAAAAGATAACTAGATCAACAGACTAGAGTCCAAAGAGAGCTTTTTAGATCAGGAAAGAAAGAATGAGTCATTCAATAAAAGATTTTAAAACAATTAAATCTTCACGTAGGGGGAAAACAGTCAACCACACTACAAACAAAACCAATACTAGACAGATTTCTTTTTTAAATTATGAATAAAAGAAATACTATAAAAAGGACTAAAAGAAAATATCAGAGACCACTTTCATGCCATGAGGTAACAAAGGCCTCGCTAACAAAACCCATACCCCATAAGCCAGGAGATGATCGGCAGAGAGGGTGACAGATGATCAATACACATCCTGCTCCGCACAGCCCTTGCCCTCTTCTCCCCTTGTTTGTTTGTTTTCTCCCTGTTGATTTATGGAAGTCCTTTGATATTAAATATCTTCATACTTTCAGTGGTTTTCATTGAATTTCAAAATTTCAAATATTTCTCAGTGTTGTTGTCTTTAAGGAGACAGAAGAGTCAGGCAAACCATCCTCAAAAAGCTTATCATCTAACTGGGGAGAGGAAATAATGAAACCACATAAATAAACACAAATGCGAGATTAAACTCCATAGAAATTAAATGCATTATAGGAGTTTATAGAAAATCCAAAAAAGCAAAGGCCATGTGCCCACTAGAGAGGGAGAGGGTATTGTCTGGGCACTGGCCAATGACTTCTTCCCAGAGGCCTTGGCAAGCTGCCCACATGCTAGTCCCCAGCTCCTAGGCTCAGAAGTCAGACTCTTCACCAAGAGAGGGCTCACTTCTTCCGATCGGGGTAGTCTCACCTTGTCAATACTGCAGTGCTAATAAAAAATCAGAAGGCCAAGATTACGGCCTGAGAGTGAGAATTACATCTGTTCCACAGACAACACCTGTGTCTACACGATCAGGGAAATACACTCTGTGGAGCTAGGCCACATGGCACACAGAAGCACAGTCAGAAGGCTACTTGGTGAGAACAGAATTAGAACAATAGGAATCAGCTGAATCCCGTGTTTAAAGGAAAAGACTGTATTAGCTGGATCCATGCATCTCCCCAACAGGCACAGCCTGGCTAGTGGGCTGGACTCTCCACGTCTGCTGCCTGAGGTGCCATCTCTACTCTTAGGCACTGCTAGGATGGGCAATGCCCATGTCGGACTCTCCCTCACCTGTTCTCTGCTTTTACTGCTGACCAACCCTCCTGCAAATAGACATGTTTTCTTTAGCAGTTACACATCCAGCCAGGTATTTCTCAAGTCTGGTAGACCAGGAGGCCATTTGGTCCATACACATCTCTGCTCTGCTCCATGATGTGTTGACCTTGGTATTTCTCTCTTAGGGAGCTGCCTTTTAAAAACTTACTTACCATATTTTTAAGTTCTCGTGGGAGGGGAATGCCTCACTACTGCCCACGCCCTGAAAGGATGATAAATCTCACAGAAGAAGGAGGACTAGCAGGGCTGAAATAGGAATTTGAGCTGGCTTTTGAGAGATTCACAGGACTTGCAGCACAGGCAGAGCAAAGTAAGGGAGTTTTAGATGAGCAAAGGCACGAACAAAAGTAGAAATGGGCATGGTGTGGCTAGGTTATGGTGGGGGGCTGCCATGACCATTGAAAATGTAAACAAGGTATTAGGTTGGATTAGTAGGGTAGTCAAGATTGTCAGCTAATTAGATCACTTTTAATATTAGCTCCTGCCTGTTGGGAAAACAAGCCATTGTGTAATTGAAGAAAAGGCACACAGGCAAGCTCCAGGAAGAGGTGAGTATAAATACGACAGGCTTTAGAGAGGCCTGATGCAGGATTTAGTTTGCAATGTTTTAACTGAACCTATTTACGCCATGCTTTTTACACACTGGAGAAGAAATCCGCTAAGTAAATCTAGTCAATTGACAAGATCACACTTTTGTCTTTTAGCCATGTCCTTTTGACCAGGGTGACATAACTTTATGAGGGTGGAGAGTCTAAATCTCTCCTCAGTTCAGCCAACAAGAAATCAATGGTAGAAAGAGAGTAATTGGTAATACATCAAATCAACATCATCCATTTTGAGTTGAAGAAATTTTGCTGTCATGTCAACTCTGGCCTATTGTAAGTTCTCAAAATAGTACAGTGGCTTGTTATCTTGATTTCAGTTCCACACAATCTCTGGGAGTGGGCTTCCTTTAAAAATCTTTGGAATATAATGTGTAATAAAATAATAAAGCATATCAGCATTCATGACTAAAGAAAAATATCAGGGAGGAGTAGGTGGGAAAGTGGCTTTGATTTTCAGTTTGTGGGTTCTGACTCTATTCTAAAGACAGAATGTATTCTGGGAAGCTGAATGAACCGTTGTCTTATCATAATGAGACAGAAGATTGCAGTTAAACCTGTCGCCACTACGATAACAGGAGAGGCTAATAGGAGTATCTCCTTATAGCCATATCTTGGCACATTTCTGATGACCTTAAAAGAGAAAAACAAGCAATAATTTTAAAAAACAAACCAAAGAGATGGAAAAGATAAAAGTTAACTATTCTTAAGCCTGTGCTAAAGAATAGCTAACTATTCTTAACTACTACTCTAAAATCCCACTCTTTCAGGTGAATGGCTTATGAGGAGAGACCCAAAAACCCACAGAATATATTTATAAAATATTGTGTGTTTATCCTTACATGCTTAAACTTCAGTCCCCTTTACAGTACTCTCTATTTGATGCAATACACCTATTGAGACGTTTTTTTCCACTGCTCAAAACAGTTTTTGAACTTGTCAATTTTGATGCCATTTAGTGCTTCTGCTGTTTCTTTGTTTCACTGATTCCACATTGGCAAAACAAATCCCCTTGAGGAATTTTTCATCCAGGGAAACACAAAAAGTCACTCAGGGCAAGACTGGGTGAATAGGGAGGGTGGGGTGTGGGGGTCATGCGGTTTTTGTCCAGAACAGCTGAACACTCAGCAAGGTGTGCGCAGGCGCACTTGTAAATTACCCATCAAATATGTTGAAAGAGTCTTCCAAAAAAAATTCACTGATGCCTAACACACCCTCTCACAACAAAACCAGCTGGTACACTCTTACAGATGGGTTCCTAGAATACTCCCCTAGTGGAGGAAACCTGTACTACAAGGGGCCCGCCCTCCAGAAGACAATTCTGGGTTTTGGGGGGTTCCCTCTCATATAGGTTCTTAAAGAGCATACCGTATCTAATGTGTTATGCAATCTTAGTATTAGCATTTTCTTGTGCAATTTATTTATCTTGTGTGTTAGGTCCTCTTGGTGTCTACCCCAGGAACAGTGGCACCACTGTCTAAATGAGCAAAGTAGAAGATCACTGTCTTGGGCCTTGGCCAAAGTCACATGGCTAAGACAAGAGGCAGTCTGGGTGCCTCTGGTCTTCCTACCTCAGTGCTTTCATGGCACGTCCTAACTGACTCGCTGTCCAGGCCTTGTGCCTCAGGAGCTGCCCTTACCTCATGTGGCTCCTCCTCTTCCTCTTCACCCTGGGCTCCTGTCTTTTCATTTGCCCATTTGTTCATGTCCTCTGGCTTGGAGACCTCTTCTTCTTCTGGCTCAGTGAGCAAGTCTGTTAATAAATCTGTTCCAAAAAATAGTTTCCTCCATTTATTTTTGTAACTTGAATTGTAAAATTTAGGTTTAAGAAGGGTCCCTCTATTGTTTTTCAAACGACTCAGGGGCATACCTCCATCTTGTACATTTTAAAAAGGAAGTTTAATGAATGGTAATAACATTGATTCTATACCTGCTTTTTAATCTCCGAGAAATAAGGCAGTCTGTACTGTAGTGCACTAATGACATCACTGTTATCATTAAAGTCTAGCTGCTTACCCAGAATGGCTGACAATTTCTTCTTTTTTTGGCCTAAGGAGACCTCCTCTGGCTGAATTGTCAGCTCACTGCCCGCATTCTTATGTTCTCGCAACGCGCTCATGAAGGAGCCTTTCGGATTTTTTAAATGTGGTTCATCTGTCAAAAAAGAAGAGACCATTTTTGATCATGAAGGACTCATGGGACAGCTTTTTGTCAGTCCAAAGCCCTACATGCCAGTCAAATAAGTTGGGAATCAGCAAATATCGGAATGTTGTTGAGAGAGGAGAAAAATAAACCCCAACTTAAACCTGATTGACAACACAACAAAAGGAGAAAAGCTATGTTTTTAAAGGGCGTTATTGACTCAGAACATTCCACAGCGTGAAATAGAGTAACTATATTTAGGGTTAGTCCCTTAATCCCCGGGGGCCAGTTGCCAGGTACTGAAGAAAAACCAAGGCTGGAAGACCCCACTCAGTTACACTCTCTGCAGATCTACTGCGATTCCTCACGTTCATGGTTCCCACCCTGTCCTGCTCAGATGCAGAGGGAGCATGAGGCGTCCTCTCTCCACCTCTTCGTGTGCTCGTGTTCTTGCTTCCATCACAGGTGAGCGTGATTAAAACCCACGGCTAACAGGTCTTCATCTGGACATGCCCTTCTCCACTTACCCACCAAAGCATTACTTCGGTCATTGCTTCTACACATCCCTGCCCCCAGAACAAAAGGCTCTATACAGAAAAAGAACTCTATGTCCACTCTTGCTCTGTACTTAAATTTAGGCAGGCATCTGGAATGTAGGTGGGTTAAGAGACTTGGCAGGTTGTGTGCCATTGTGGAATGTTCAACACATCTATGGAATAATACTTTGGGGTTCTAATATACAGAAGGGAAAAGGCAACTGTTGTCAGATGCCTACTCTCCTTTCCTTTCATGTCTTTTCTTACATTTTCAGCTTTACTTGGGGAACCATCCAAAGCTTCTGACTGCATGAAGGTCAAGTGTATCATTGTGCAACTGGGTTTCCATTCCAGAATAATGAAAGTATTGCTGTTGAAGCTGAGGGTCAGAGAAGGAGTTGAGGGTCCCAAAGTGGGGAGCTTGTGGAGCCCCAAAAGGAAAGCCAGAGATCTGAGTACTAGGTGACAGCACTTAACACTCTCTAATCTTGTTTTTACTCTCCTGTTAAAGGAGATTAAAATGCCTGCTCTGCCCACCTTTGGGGTAGAAGAGAGTAATATAATGGGCCAAAAATTTGTTTTTGAAAAATGAGCCACACTCTCTTAATATAAGTAGCACAGTGTTATTATTTATGATGAGCCCCAGATCCCTGCCAGAGACCCACATTCACACTATTTGGGCATGAAAGCACATTTTGGAAGTTATCAGATGGTGCAAATAAGCCTAATTTGTAGAAAAATACTTAAAAGCACCCAAGTGTTTGGTGGATAGAAAACCGTGAGCTTCAGAGCAAGTTCAGAGTTGGACACTCTAAGAATACAAGAGGCCTCCCACCCATTAGAAGGATTTGTCAGTAGCTTCTGATAATAAAACCAGAAATTCAGATCCCAAATAGAATTTTCATAAAATACGATCACTCGTACTCTTTTTATAAAATTGCAAAACAAACAGAATAAAAATATAGCTCTACCTGTCCAACGAGGCAAAGGACAAATGAGGCCCAATGCATCCAGAGCCAGTTTACAGGCTGTGCCACTGACCAACAGGTTCTCATTTGGACGGAAAGCGCCAACTGAGCACCGCACGCACTGTGTGCTCATTGCTGTTAATCCCCTGCCCCCTTCCTTTCTCTTTTTCCTTCATCCAACTTTTAGCAAGGAAGCGATTCTCAGAAATATAGGGAGTTAAACTCTGGATGAATGAATAAAAATAACACGGTGACCTTATTTGTTTAAAAACTTACCATCACTGGGACAACTGTAATAGAACAACAATTTTAAAAAAGAAAGAACAAAAGAAAAACAGCAACAACAACGAACCTTCGAAAGGTATTTCCAAAGGAAAACAACTTATCATCATCGATTAAAAATTAAAACAAATAAAATAAAAAAGAAAGAATTTACCATTGGGCAATTCAGACTCACCACAAGTTGTGTGTGTCAGACAGTCAGCGGGGCAGTGTAATTTCACTCTCTGGCTGACCCTCTCAATGTTCTCACTGAATTTGCAGAGGCAGCAGGCCAAATTACGGGGGAGGATCCTATAAAGGGAAAGGCAGAAAATTAAATTATTGGCAGAAAAGCTATTTGAGCAGGTAGAAGAGGTGGGCAGAGGCTACCAGAGGGCTGTGCGAAGAAGCGTTATGGGGGCTTCCCACCTGAACAGTTTGGGGGGCATCAGCTGGCCATCGATTATTCTTTTGGTAATCCTCACTGGGGAATGTGCTTATTGATTTTAGAGAGAAGGGAAGGGAGGGAGAGAGAGGGGGAGAGAAACATCTATGTGAGAGAGAAACTAACCGGGACCCTCAGCGAAACCCTAGGCTGGCTGGAAATGGAACCCGCGACCCTTCGGTTTACAGGAAACCTCTCCAACTCACTGAGCCACACCAGCCAGGGCAGCCATTTGCTCTCTTGAATATTGTCAATAAATAGAGGGGAGGACAGAAGAGTAAGAATGGCAGACTAAAGGTGATAGGCACTAGAATCAGGTGACACTCTGATCTGTAGTTATAATTCAGATGTATCTCCTTCTCCCAACCCAGAAGTCTCACTTTGGGTGGAGAGTGCACTAGGAGGGGGAAATCTTCTAAGAAGGCTCTGGATAAGTCCCTAACTTATAAATCCCTAATTGTGAGTGGTAAATGTATTAGAAGTTACTCTGGGCATAAAGAAAAACATTATGTGGTTAAATAGTAGCAGACTGCATTGGGCAAATCTGGGCAATATGAACATTCAAAAGAATAATGATAATAAGGTATAACATAATTAATTTAAAGAAGAGCCCATGAGTTCACAATAATACTCAAAAAGAAAATAGGTAAACTATTATTTATAGAATAATTCCAGCTAATAAATGTAGTAGGAATAATAAAATTAGAAAAAGAGTGTCACTTTGTAACCACCAATGTAGTAATCGATCAGACACAAATTATTACTGATGCACAATTGGGTAAAAAGTTGAGAGGAGAATGTCCACTGATCTTAAAGCATCATTCAACAGATTATTTATTAATTACCAAGGAAAAAATAACTTTACAATGGAGGGATCTGGAAAATACCATGTTCACCAAAAGATCAAATTTAGCATTATAGGCCACTTAAAATGATGAGGTAGAAAGGATACATCACTTACGTAGTATTCCTTCCAAAATATTTTACTTTGAATCTGATCATGAGCAAACAGACAAATCCAGACTATGGGACAATTCATAAGACAACCATCTTAGACACATCAAAAATGCCAGTGTCATAAGAGACAGAAAATAAAAAGGGTAGATAAATGTTTTAGATTAAAGGAAACGAAGACAAGACATGTGATACCTGATCTTTGATTAGATTCTGGATCAAAACAAAACAGACTTAAAAAATATTATTGAGGCAGGGGGGAGAATATAACTGACTTTAGACCAAGTTGGGATCAATTTGACCTCCTGCCTAAAACAATTTAAAAACCAGACAAAATATATGTAACAACAGTTCTCAAGAAGTTGAAATTCAGGTAATGAAGGACAGTGACTCCCAAGAGATAGGAAACAAATTAAGGAAGCCCTCTGATGCATTGTTCTAACTTACTGCTCTGAGCTTCCAGGTCATGATGTAAGGAAGAAAAAAAACCCACAGAGACTGGTTAACTCCCTAAGGAATGGATATGAGAGTTGGGGAAACCAAGGTGACTGGAATGCACAAAGCAGAATACTAGGAAAGAAAAGAAGTACACAGACAAGCACTCTGGGGATATGCAGAGAGATCTCTTGAGTATTCAACAAAGTACTGGATGGTGCCTGTGTGTGAAGAGTGGTTTGAGCCCAGGAAAAGAACCACATGAAAGGATCAGAGAGAAGAATAACTGGATATCACCCACTGTTAGGAATAGTGCCTGCTCCAAGAAGCTGGAGATTAAAAACTACAGTGTCTAACTGAAAAAGACACTGGAGGGGGGATAAATGGTAATGGAGGAAAGATGCAATAAATACCTACATAAATATAAAAACCAAAAAGAACAAGAAAAAGACACTGGGTAGGATTACTGGCGTATTAGACAGTGCAGAAGAAGAAAAGACCGGTGACTTTAAAATGTAGCAATACAAACTATACAAAATGGAACGCCAAGAGAAACAACCAACAACAAAGATGAACAGAGCCACAGGGAGCTGGGCAACAACTTCAGGTGGCCTAATGTATGTGTGCTTAGAGTCCATGAAAGGGGGGAGACATAAAAATCTGCATAAATAGCCCCAAATCGTTCCTGTTGGTGAATACTGAACACTCACAGATCCAAGAAGGCCAGTGAAGTCCATGCACAAGAATTATGCCCAAAACTATACTGAAGCACATCATAATCAATTTGCTCAAAACCAACAATAAAGAGAAAATATTAAAATCAGTCCAAGGGGGAAAATAAAACCACTATATAAGAGGAACAAAGATAAAAATTACAGTAGATTTTTTTGTTGGCAATAATGTAAGCCAAAACTCCCAGTGCAAAAAAAATATTTGAGATAGTGAAGTGGGGAAGGGGACCCAACAACTATCAAGCTAGAAATCTCTACCCATGACCTTTCAAAAACAAAAGCAAAATACTCTCAGACATCCAAAAGCTGAAAGAATTCTCCACTAGTAGATTTGCACTGTAAGAAATGTTAAAGGAGGTCGTTTTCAGCAAAAGAAAAATGTTACCAGATGGAAATACAGATTATTACAAATTCTGAAGGACACTTGAATTGGAAGTGACTTAGGTTAATATGTAAGTTTTTCTCATTATTTAAATATCTTTACAGATAATTGATTATTTAAACACAAAATATAGTGTAGTGTTTATAATGTAAGTAAAAGTAAAATGTATTGAAAACAACAGCACAAAGGCCAGGAGGGACAAATGGAAGTACACTATTGCAAGGTTCTTATACCATTGATGAAACTACAAAATATCATTGGAAGATAGGTTGTGATAAGGTAAAGATGCATACTATAAACCATAAAGCAATCACTAAAATAACAAAATCTGAGCTATAGCTTTGTAGCCCACAAAGAAAATAAAATACTCAAATGTATTCAATCCAAAAGCACAAATGAAAAGAAAACAACAGCAACAGGCAAACAGATGGGACAAATAAAAAACAAATAGCAAGACAGTAGATTTAAATGTAATTGCATCAATCATTACATTAATTGGAAATGGTCTAATACAGTTGTCACACTAGATAAAAAAGGCAAAAGCCATCTTTATGTGTCTACAAGAACCAACTTCAATAGAAAGATACACATAGGTTAAAAGGATAGAAAATATACTATGCTAACACTAACCAAAAGAAAGCTGGAGTGGAGATATTTCCATAAGACAAAGTCAATGTCAAAGCATATTACCAGGGATGAAGGAGGCTATATTTCATCAAAATAAATATGTCAAATAATGAAGACGTTACCTAGAAACTTATACACCTGATAACAGAGTTTAAACATAGATGAAGGAAAGTGAGAATGACTAGGAGAAACAAACAAATCCACAATTATAATTGGATACTTTAACATTTTCTTTCAGTGATTGATAGAGCAAGTAGATAGAAAATCAACAAGGATATAGAAGACTAGAAGAACACTATCCACGTACATGATGTGTAGAAGACACTCCTCCCCAAATCAGCAGGATGTACACTTTTTTCAAGTGGACGCATAAGATTTGCCAAAATAGACCATATTCTGGCCTATTACCAGAATTTACTGGCTATAAAGTCAGTTTCAATAATTCAAAAAGGATTTTAGTTATTCAATATACGTTCTCTAACAACAGTGAAAGTAAATCAGAAATTAACAGATCTATAAAAAAAAAAGTCCACAGTTTTGACAACTAAAAAACATGCTTCTGAATAACCCTATGGGTCAAAGAAAAAATTCATAAGGGAAATTAGAAACTATTTTGAACTGACTGAAACAGAAAACATGAGATGTCAATATGTGGGATGTTGCTAAAGCAATACTCAGCTTCTGCAGCTTCCATCTTAAGGAACCAGAGAAAGGACTTCAGGTCAAGTTGCAGGTATAGGCAGACATGCTTCAGCAGCCCCTTGCACGAGCATAAGAAATATCACAACTATCCTCAAAACAAAAAACACCCAGAACTGTGAGAAAATCGAACTGCATGGAAGTCTGACAACCAATGATTTAAAGGAGCCATATTCATCCAGATGGGTAGGAGGGGTGGAGCCGGGGCGGAAAGGACACTGTGTGGTGCTGGTGAGTTGGCACCAGTGGCTGGCAGAACAGGCAGTCCTACATTCATGTGTGGTGCATAAAGATCGAGTGATCCCAATCCAAGGCCAGACCACATAGCCCAGGGCGCCAACACCAAAAATATAAAGCATAATAACTTCTGGCTATAAAAACCAGTGTGGGTTGGGGTGGCGGAAGAAACCACTTGTCACTCAAGAGAGCCTGCTTAGAGGGCCCCCACAGTTCTAGAATGCACTCAAACCCACCCACTCTGGGAACCACCACCAGTGCAACAGCTAGAGGGGTGCCAGTGGGTGAAGTGACTGGAAGCAGGGTGAGTGCCGAGCAAGCCTCCAGAAGCCAGGCAGTGGCATTGTCCTCTCTCTGACCCCTCCTCCACATACAGAGCCACAGAGTGGTGAAATGGGTTGCCCCGCCCTGGCAAATACCCAAAGCTCCACCCCATACAACTTAACAGATGTGCTAAGACAGGGAGTCAAAGCAGCTCTACCTCGTACACAGAAACAAACACAAGGAGGCTGCCTGGTTGAGGAAACAAAGGAATATGGTGCAAATGAAAGAACAGAACAAAACTCCAGGAAAAGAACTAAACAAAATGGAGATAGCCAACCTATCTGATGCAGATTTCAAAAACACTGCTGATAAGGATGCTCAGAGAACTCACTGAGTACTGCAAAAGCATAAGGGAAGAAATGAAGGCTACACTAAGTGGAATAAAGAAAAATCCACAGGGAATCAACAGTGAAGGGAAGGAAGCCAGGGTGCAAATCAATGATTTGGAACATAAGGAAGAAATCAAGAGTCAACCAGAAGAGAATGAAGAAATATGGAAGTTAAAAAAATGAGGAGAGAATAAGAAAACTCTGGGACACCTCCAAAAGTACCAACATCCGAATCATAGGGATGCCAGAAGCAGGAGAGGAAGAGCAAGAAAGTCTATTTGAAAAAATAATGAAAGTAAACTTCCCTAATTTGGCAAAGGAAATAGACATGCAAGTCCAGGAAGCACAGAGAGTCCCAAATAAGTCGGACGCAAAGAGGACCACACCAAGATACGCCATCATTAAAATGCTAAGTGGTAAAGGTAGAGAGAGAATCTTAAAAGCAGCAAGAAAAAAGCAGAGAGTTACCTACAGAGGAGTTCCTTTAAGCCTATCAGCTGATTTCTCAGAAGATACTTTGCAGGCAAGAAGGGACTGGCAAGGAGTATTCAAAGCGATAAGAAACAAGGACCGAAACCAAGATTACTCTATCCAGCAAAGCTATCATTTAGAACGGAAGGGCCAAAAAAAAGTAGAAACAACTCAAACATCCATTAACTGATGACCGCTTAAACAGACTGGTATCTTCACACAACTGGAAAATTACACAGCAATAAAAAGGAATGAACTACTCACAGATGCAATAACATGAATGAATTCCAAAAGGATTATGCTAACTGAAAGAGGCCAACCCAAAAGGCTACACTTTACATGATTTCATTTATAAGAGACTCTGGAAAAGGCAAGACTATCGTGACAAAAATCAAATTGGTACTTGCCAGGGACTAATGGTGGGAGGAGGAACTGAGTGCAAAAAATCATGAGGAGCCTTTTAGGTATGACGAAAGTATTCTGTATCTCAAATATCATGGTGGCACATAAATACACATTTCTCAAAACTCACTGAACTGTATACTTTAAAATAGTGAATTTTATTAAATAAGAATCCGACTTAAGAAAATAATAAGGCAAACCTAAAAGAACAACTAAGTGAAAATAAATATAAGAAAAATCAACTTACAGTTTTTCCAAATTAGTGTTTAGCGCGAGGATGCGCTCAACTGTTGTGAGTGACACATCTGTTTTCCCCAGGTCTCTGAAGGAGAAAGTCCAAACATGCATCAAATGAACCCAAAGACAAAATTCTGTACTTGAAAGGGCACTTAATATCTGCTTACTTCAGTTTTGGCTTCTCTGTCAAGCCAGCTCAAAAGTTTACTTGCTGTGGATAATAATTTCAGAGAGCTCTTCTTGAAGAAATTTACATTTATTTGCATCATCAAATTAATGATGTTGGTGAACAGTACAACCTACTTTTTTTTAGCCATTATTCTACTTCTCATTCTCAGTAGCATCCACCACTTCATTACTCTTTAAAAAATACATAATGTACAAGTTATTCCTTTTTTCTTTCTGAGATCAATGGTATTTCTACATGCTTCTCAAGTTACATATCAGTGTGTGTTCTTTAACATCGCTCCCTTTCTCTGCTGGCTCCCTTGTCCACCTGCATTCTCTCGTAATCATTTTTCTGTGCCAATAACTTTGTTTTTTTTCAATAGGGAAAGATATTTTATTTATTTTTTATTTTTAAAAATATTTTTAAATTTATTTTTAGAGAGAGGGGAAAAGAGGGAGAAAAACATCAATGTGTGGCTGCCTCTCATGCTTCCCCAACAGGGGACCTGGCCCTCAACCCAGGCATGTGCCCTGACTGGGAATAGAGCTGGCTATACTTTGGTTCGCAGGCCAGCGCTCAATCCACTGAGCCACACCAGCCAGGGCTACTATGCCAATAACTTTTATGCAATAAACCAGTTATAATTTAAATTACGACTTTTTAGTCAAAATGCAAAATGCTAACACTTTGACAAAAGTAGAAAGGAGCAGAAATCATCTCACAAACCAAGAGATTATCGCAATACTTACAAATGTTTTAATGCCGGCAATTTGAAAAGATAGGGATCATCAAGACTTCTCAAAGGATTGCGATTGAGGATTCTGAAAAAAATGCAATATAATAAAAATTATCTGCATTTTCAATAACTGCTACGAAAGTTTATATTCATTTTGTTGGTACAGAACTAGAAGGTTAAAAAAATATTATTTTCTGTCTTTACTTATAGATCACCCAGAGAATCTGTAAAACACTCTTTGTTGGGGAACTACCCAGATCTCTAAATGATAAAGTGGGGAAGAGAAAGTGGAAAATAAAAAAAGAAGAAGAAGAAGAAGAAGATGATGATGATTAAAAAAAAAAAAAAAAAAAAGTGGATAGCAAAGAAAAAAGTATGCCAAAGAACTTTCAGATGGAAAACCCTAGAGGTGACTATGCTGACAGGAAGCTCTTGCTCTACAGAAAATACTTATTGTAGCGTCCTCCATAATTCAAGTTGCTTTTCTTTCATCTACAGAAAGATTTTTAAATTCCAGTTTAAACCCCCCAGTTAAAAATAAAAATAGGACCAACTCCTTGGTTTTAGAGCCAAAGAAGGGATAAATCTTAAGAGGAACTGGTGAAAACCACACTCTCATTACATACTCCCATGTGTATTCTTATATCACAAACTTCCTTACATTTCATGTAATCACCTGTTTACTTGTCAATTTCTTGGACTGTTAGTGCCTAAAATTTTCTAGGTATTTAATAAATGTTTGTTTAATAAATAAATAACATTTTAACTACATATCAATAAAATGAACAAATGTGATTTTTGACAAAATTTTTTATTTCAAATGCTGAAATAAATTTTATTCTTGACTCTTTAAAACAAGCAAAACAGGCAAAAATAAGAAAGAAAAGAAAGTCTGTTTTTAGGTTAACTCTTCTCAAGAATCATTAGTGTAACCCTCACAATAATCTTACTGATAAATATTATTATTACCCCATTTTACAAATGAGAAAACTGAGGCACAGAGAGGTTGTATTGCTTGTCCTAGGTCATCAAGCTAGTAAGAAGCAGAGGTGGCATTGAACGCAGTTCTGACTCCAAAGCCTGTTTAACTTCTATGAAGAAAAGGGGTTTAAAATAACTTGTAATTTAACCTTACTTGTGAGACCACTAAATAAAGAAATAGATTTTCAAATTTCATGTACCCATCTGGGAGACCCTCAATGATAAATTACATTTTCTGTTTTTATTTCTGTTTCCTAATCATTCCCCACGATTAAATATTTAACTAACGTATAGTCAAGTTTAAAACCATGTTGTAGGCAAATCAGTAAAAATTATGAAGTAAGGACACCTGAAAATTCATTTCTACAAAAGCAACAAAAAATACAACTGGAAAAAATAGACTCAATTGTTTTTAAACTGAAAATTTAACCAGCACGCTTGCAGGAATCCAGGGAACACTTATTCAAGAAAAGTGATTGGTTTCTGTAAGATCAATGATCTGTGTTGCTTTAATTCTTCCTAGAGCTTTGCTCTCCATCCCATGGGTAACATTGAAAAACAACCCACATGCCCAGTACCACAGGGGACAGAATGGAATACAATCTCATTCCCAAAGAACTGTCTGGTAGTTCCCTGAAGACTCACTTAAAAGGTTTGTCTTTGACGTGACTGAGAGCTGGGTAGCACCAAAAGCCTCTCTCCTCAGGGGCAATTTCGTGAAAACAATTGCAGGTAAAAGTTTTAAGAGGGTAGCCGCGGAGGCAACAGATAACGGTTGGTGCAAATTAAAAAAAAAAAGAAAAGAAAAAAAAGAGAGCCTAACAAAAAAGCTTAAAAATCAGAGCTGAGAAATGAGATATCCATAAAAACTCTGAAGGGCTTCAAAATATGCTCAGGAAATTGGAAGACCATGGGACACATTCCTGAGAATCTAGGAAAGAACTATCAGAGCTAATAAATGAGTTCAACAAGGTTGCGGGATACAAGACCAATATGCAAAAATGAGCTGTATTTCCATACACTAGGAATGAATAATCCAAAAATGAAATAAAGAAAGAAACTCCAGCTATAACAGCATCAAAAAGAATGAAATACCCAAAGAAGTGTATGACTCACATACTAAAAACTACAAAACATTGTGTAGAGAAACTTTTAAAAGATGTAAACAAATGGAAAGACATGATGTGTTCGGCATTGGAAGATGATACTGTTAAAATGACCCTCCTCCCCAAATCAATTTATGGTTTCAATGCAATCTCTATTAAAATTTCAACTGACTTCTTTCCAGAAATTGACAAGCGATTTTTAAAATCATATGACAATTCAAGGGACCAAGAATAGCTAAAATGATCTTGATAAAGAGGAACAATGTGGAAGAACACACACATCCTGGTTTCAAAACCTAATTCAGAGCCACAGCAATCACAGTGTGGGACTGGCACAAGGCTAGACATAGCAATCAATGGAACAGAATTGACAGTCCGGAAATGAACCCTCACATGTGTTGTCTATTGAGTTCCCACAAGGGTGCCAAAGCTATTCAATCGTGGAAAGAACCGTCTTTTCAAATGGTGCTGGGACAACTGTATATCCCCACGCAGAATAATGAAGTTGGACTCTGCCTACACGTCACACCATATGTACAAATTAACTCAAAGCAAATCAAATACCTTAATGTAAGAGCTAAAGTTATAACATCCTTAGGAGAAAACAAGGGATAAATCTCTATGACCTTGATTAGACCAACAGTTTCTTAGATATGATACTAAAAGCACAACCAAAGGAAAAATAGATAAATTAGACTTTATAAAAATGAAAAAGATTTTGTGCCTCAAAGGACACTCACTATCAGGAAAATGAAAACACAGACTTCCCGCCAAGATGGAGGCCTAGACTGACACGCTCCATCTCCCTCCACAACTAAGAAGGACTATAACTACCACAAAACCAGAAATAACCAGAAGTTCCAGAAAATAAAGCTACATGGAAGTCCAAGGTATGAAGTTATAAACAAATGGTGCTCGACTGAAGAGGTAGGAGAGGCGAAGCCTGGGCGGAGAAGTCAAGCCGTGCTGGTGGCAGCAGCTACAGCGATGGGTGGAGGGACTGCAGTAAGCACAGACACCCCCTATTTAAGGGGAGGCAAGAAGCACCTGGGAGCACCCCTGGCTGCAGACCAAACCCGTCAGCTCACGATTCCAACGCCAGGGAAGGCAGACCCCATTGCCTCGGACTGTGAGGCCCAGAGGGCGTGGGGACGGAGGAGGAGGCTCCCGGTCTCTCAGTGGAGAGAGAACGGCAAGAATCCATCTTGCACCCCTGCCCCCACGCAAAGCACCACAGTGTGGTGAGAAAGGTTGTCTGGTAGTGACAAATGCACGGGGCTCCACCCCCTATAGCAGAGAAGGTGTGACAGCCCCGCCCAGGGAGCAAAAACCTGCCAAGATGGCAGGGTTAATGATAGAGATCTCAATCATGCAGCTGACTAGAAAGCAAATACATGAATTAACGGACGAACAGATAGATAACATTTCTGAGGCTCAGTTCAGAGCTATAGTTATAAGACAGCTTACAGAAATAACAGCGGGACTTAATCAAGATGGGGAAGGAATGAAGGCTAGTCCTGCTGAAATGAACGAAGACACATATGAAACAAGTGGTGAGGGAAGGAAAACCAGGGATCAAATCAACAAATCAGAACAAACAGTCAACAAATGCAGAAAGAGGAAACAAAACGTGAGGAAAATGAGGAGGAGCTCAGAAACCTCTGGGACAGCTATAAGAGAGCAAACATCTGAATTATGTGATTGCCAGAAGGTGAAGAAGAAGAACTAGAAATTGAAAAATTATGTGAAAAAATAATGAAACAGAACTTCCCTAACTTGGGGAAGGAAACAGATTTACAGGTCCAGGAAGCACAGAGAGTTCCAAAAAAACTGGACTCTGGAAGAACCACACCAAGACACATTATAATCAAAATGTCAAAAATTAAAGATAAAGAGAGAGTCTTAAAAGCAGCAAGAGAGAAGAAGAGAATTATGTACAAAGGGGTCCCAATTAGACAGACTATCAGCTGATTTCTCAAAAGGAACTCTGCAGGAGAGAAGAGACTGGCAAGAAATATTCAAAGAAATGAAAAGCAAAAACCTACAACCAAGATTACTCTATCCAGTGAAGCTCTCATTCAGAATGAAAGGGCAGAGAAAGTGCTTCCAGGACAAAGTAAAACTGAAGGAGTTCATGAGATCCAAACCACTGTTATATGAGATGCTAAAGGGACTTGTTTAGGAGAAGGAGGATCAAAACTATGAACATTAACATGAAAACTGTATCGCAACAACCAACAACAGAAGCTAGGGAATCAAAACAAAGGCAAACTAAGTAGGCAATGAGAGCGGGAAAAGAATGATAGGTAGGGGAACATTATGGGGGGAGGTCAGCGGAAAGGAGGAAGGGGGTAAGAGGGGAAAGGGAGGCAGATGATGCAGGAATTAAGCATAGTAGGAGGGAGTGGAGTAGACAGGAAGATGTTGAGAAGAACTATATTCACAACCAATGGGCATGGACTAAGTGGGGGGTACAACTGGAGGGAGGGGGGGTCACAGGGTGGAGGGAAGCAGAGGAAAAGTAATTGGGAGAACTGTAACAGTAAAATCAATAAAACATATTAAAAAAAAACTGAAAACACCACTCAAAGAATGGGAGAAAATATTTGCAACTCGTATATTTGATAAAAGCTCATATTTAGAATATCCAGAATATGTAAAGATCGCTTACAACTCATTAAAAAGATAATAACCAAATTTTAAGATGGACAAAAGATTTAAAGAGACATTTCTCCAAAAACGATATACAAATGGCCAATAAGCACATGAAAAGATGCTTAATGTCTGAAGTAAGCAGGCAAATACAAATCAAAGCTACCGTGAGATACTACCTTACATTCACTCAGATGGCTATAACCAGACAGACAGACAGTAACAAACGCCGGCAAGGATATGGAGAAATTGAAATCCTCACACACTGTTGGTGGGAATACAAAATGGTGAAGACACTGTGTACAGCAGTTTGGCACTTCCTCAGAAAAGGTAAATGTACAGTTGCTATATGGCTCAGCAATTCACTCCCAGGTATGCACCCAAGAGAATTAAAAATATGTCCACAGAAACACATCCCTAGGTATGGGACTGTCATAATAGCATTATTCATAATGGCCAAAAGGAATAGCAAATTCCTTGCAAAGCTCATAAGTGGCTCTACCACTTATTAACAAGTGTAAGCCTAGGTAAGTTGTTTAACATCTCTGAGTTCCAATGGGAATAATGATACCTGCGTCACAAGAGTTGTTGGGAAAATGAGATACAGCCTGAGGTAACACGTGATGAGCATTTACTGTGTGCAAAGCACTATTCTAAGAACTTTAGTCACGATATCTTACTTGTATCATAATTAAAAGTACCAAGTATACTGCCTGAAACATAATAAGCACCTAATAAATGTAAGTGTTAAAGAAACATGGGGCAGAGGATGAATTACTATGCTTTTGAGAGAAAGAAAATATCTTCTTATAAATGAGAAGACTAAGATGCAGTTGGAAAAAGAGAAGTATCATCGTAAGCTGCTGGGTTTGACAATCTCAAAACCTTTGTACTATTACAAATAAAACGACCCCCCTAGATGATCCTAAAGGACAGATTCCTCACTGCTATTTTTAGTGTCTTGTTTATGCCTTTCAGAACCCAAGAATAAGCTGCCAAGATTCCAGTCCATACCAAAAAGGGCATCCTTTAGTTGCCCACAGCTATCTAAAGGAACCCAATCAAGGTTAGTAGACAAGGGGAGCATTAGGGTGTCTCTGTGATCACTGCTCAATTTGCCTTCAGCGTGTGGCCTGACTTACCTCACTGATATTCTCAAGAGTGGGGTCAATAATTCAACAGGGATAAGGCTTGGATTTTCCTCTCATATCCTCTCAGTGCCTATGATCTTGGCACAATATGGATGTACCACGGACAAGCCAGAATGTGAACGTGCTCTACCTGGATGAGGTACAGCCTTTCTGCATTGTAGAGTCCTTTGTTTTCTAAAATCATGGAGCTCGTATCGTTAGAATCAATGAAGTGAGCTAAAAGCATTTTTTTTTTAATGTTTTATTTTATTTTTAGAGAGAGGGGAAGGGAGGGAGAATGAGGGGGATAGAAACATCAATGTGTGGTTGCCTCTTGTGCGCCCCTTACTGGGGACTTGGCCTACAACCCAAGTTTGTGCCCTGACAGGGATTCGAACCAGCAACACTTTGGTTTGCAAGCTGGCACTCAGTGCACTGAGCCATACCAGCCAGGGCTAAAAGAATTTTTTAAAACAAGCCATCAGCCCTGGCTGGTGTGGCTCAGTGCATTGAGTGTTTATCAATAATATAATGACTTCATTCAACGACTTCCGGCCAAGATGGAGTCCTAGACAGACACCCTGCATCTCTCTCCACAACTAAGAAGGAATACAACTACCTCAAAACTAGAGACAACCAGAAGTTCCAGAAAATCAAGCTGCATGGAAGTCCAACAAACAAAGATATAAAGAAGAAATACTCATCCAGATAGGTAGGAGGGGCAGAGCTGGGGCGGAGAGGACGCAGTGTGGTGGTGGCAGCAGCAGCAGCAGCAGCAGCAGCGACAGCGGTGGTAGCATCAGGCCGGCAGAAAGTGCAGTCACACATTTCAAAAAGCAGGGAGGGACACCTGGGGAGCGCTCCCGGCCAGACTGCACAGCTTAGAGGCCCGGCACTGGGAAAATCAAGCCTCATTGCTTCTGACTGTGCAAACCAGTGGGGGTTGGAGTGGAGGAAGAAACTGCTGGTCTCTCAGCAGAGCCTGCTTGTTTAGAGGGCCCCCACGGTCCTAGAACGACTGCAGACCCACTCACTGAGGGCACAACGGGCAGGGCAACAGCTAGAGAGGCGCCAGTCCCATACAGAAGTGGGAGAAGTGCCTGGAAAAGGGGCAAGTGCTGAGCAAGCGGCATTGTTACCTCTCTTTCCCCTCCCCCACATACAGCATCACAACGTGGTGAAACGGGTCATGCTGTACTGATGAATACCTTAGGCTCCACCCCTTGCAACAAACAGGAACAACAGCTCTATCTAAGACACAGAGGCAAACAAACACAGGAGCCTGTCAAGATGAGGAGACAGAGAAGTATGGCTCGAAAGGGGGAACGGACCAAGGCTCCAGTGGAAGAAATAAGCGATGAGGAGATAGCCAACCCACGAGATGAGGAGATAGCCAACCTAGCAGATGCAGAGTTCAAAATGCTGGTGATAAAGATGCTCACAGGCTTGACAGATATGCTTGAGTACGGCAAACGCATAAGGGAAGAAGTGAAGGCTATGCTAAGTGAAATGACGGAAAATCCACACAAAACCAATGGTGAAGGGAAGGAAATCGGACTTCAAATCAATGATTTGGAACACAGGGAAGAAAAATCAGTCAACCAGTACAGAATGAGGAAACAAGAATTGAAAAAAATGAGGAGAGGCTGAGGAACCTCTGGGACAACTTTAAACGTGCCAACATCTGAACCATAGGGGTGCCAGAAGAGCAAGAGCAAGAAATTGAAAGCTTATGTGAAAATATAATGAAGGAAAACCTCCCAAGTTTGGCAAAGGAAATAGACATACAAGTCCAGGAAGCACAAACAGTCCCAAACAAGCTAGACCCAAAGAGGACCACACCGAGACACATCATAATCAAAATGCCAAAGGTGAAAGATAAAGAGAGAAACTGAAAAGCAGCAAGAGAAAAGTAGTTATCTACGAAGGGAGGGGTGCCTACAAGACTATCTGTTGTATTCTCAAAAGAAACTTTGCAGGCAGGAAGGGACTGGCAAGAAGTATTCAATGTGATGAAAGGCAAGGACCTACAACCTAGATTCCTCTATCCAGCGAAGCTATCATTTAGAATGGAAGGACAGATAAAGTGCTCCCCAGACAAGATAAAGCTAAAGGAGTTCATCATCACCGAGCCATTGTTATATGAAATGTTACAGGGACTTATTTAAGAAAAAGAAGATCAAAACTATGAACATTAAAATGACAACAAACACAACTATCAACAACTGAATCTAAAAAATAGAAACAAAATTCAACTAAGCAAACCAGAACAGGAACAGAATAATAGGTATGGGGATCATTTGGAGGGTTATCAGCTGGGAGGGGGAAGAAGTAGAAATGAGGAAATGGTGCAGGGATTAAGAAGTATAATTGGTTGGTACAAAATAGACAGGGCGAAGTTTAGAATAATATAGGAAAGGGTGAAACCAAAGATCTTATATGCAAGATCCATGGACATGAACTAAGGGGGTGGGATTACTGGGGGAAGCGAGGTACCGGGCAGAGGGGAGCAAAAGGGGAAAAAATTGGGACTACGGTAACAACATACTCAATAAAATATACTTAAAAATAAAAAAGACTTCATTCAAGAAACTTACTGAATTATAATTACCTGAACCCCAGGGGTGAATCAAGATTTTGTGGAGTTTGACCATCATCTGTTCTGGGAAATCCTAATACAAACATGCCAAACTAGAAATATGAAAATTGTTAGTGCCCCTCCTAAAACTTTGAAAGGCGCCAATGCAAGTGAAGAGCTCTGAAGCTTAAGTTTCATTCAGTTTATGATAAGTCTACCTCAAACTTGTCACAAACTTGTTTAATGCAGAGAAAAGTATCGTTTCAACGTATAAAAACACCAGTAATACATTGTATAGACGATCGAATGACTCACCTTGAGGGGTGGCATCTTCCCTGGGCAAGTTGCCTTTGGAAAAAGATGCAATTTAGTTTACACCTTATCATGGCAGATGTTTCCTGAAGCAAATTAGCCTTGTCCCTAACAAAGATTTGGCCCCAAACAAAGGAGCCCAGCCTCCAGAACACACTCATGGCATTGTGACAAGCTTTTGAAAATAACTGTGAATTAATTAGTTCTAGCAGTACAGCTCTATGCAAATCACAGGAGTATTTTTATTTCTAACACCTTTTCCTGTCGTTTAAGATGAACCCAGAAACTGAAGAACTGCAAGCTGGTGCCTCCTGGATGACGAATCTTTTCTAACCCACCCCCCACTTCCCACTTAGTCTCCCTCCTCTCCCGTTACCCTGCTGCAGAGATGCTGGCATGGGTCTCCTATATTCTTCCCAACAACATCTGTCTTCCTCCTTCCAGTATCTTAAAGTTTCTTGGGGATAAAGTCCCTGCCCAATTCTTCCTTGTACCCCAGCACTTAGTACAGTGCTGATACACAGTGGGCATGGCACCCAGGAAACCTTTTTTCTTCCTGTGCTGCCTTCCTAACTATAGTGAAACTCAGGTTCTTATGAGAAACTCCCCGTGTTACACAATGCTTGGCAAAGCTGGTGAGTTTACGACATTGTACTCATACTACCGAGACCTCTGGGTGGGAGGACCCCAGAAGCCTGCTGCTCTGATGCGCGCGCCAAAGGAAAACTGACCCTCAGTCTTCTTTCCCCAAGTTAGGGATCAGCAAACTAAACAGGGAAAAGGAAGGCTGCTACAGATGGGACACCTGTGGGAACTGTCAGTCCAGCTCCAGACACACCCTGAACACCTGCATCTAACCCGAAACTGTGGGAAATTGGATTTCTGAGCCATAAGACGGTAAGACAGTCTTTTCAAAGGCAGGTGGAGGGGACAATCTTCCCCATAAGTCCAAAATCCTGTTCAGGCCCCTGAACATATGCATTATGCTTTGCTCGTGTCACTGAGAAATCACAGAATTTTTGAGCTGCGAGGGGATAAAACCCACACTTCTTACTGACGAGTGGTCAGGAAAGAAACTGGAATTAGGCTACGGCGATGTATTTTCTTTATGACTGTTTTTTCACAGCACACCTTAACATAAATAGCATATTTTCCCATACCTCAAAGGTTCCCATTGCCACAGACAATTCGCTTCAGAGTTACATACTTTCTCAAAAAGATAACATTCTGGGTTATTGAGGAGAGATGTGCCCTGTGGCAGGTTTTTAGGAAGACTTCCTGCGTTACCGTTTAAGAGACCCATGGTTGAGGAGAACTCTGAGCCAAGCTTAAACTCTTTCAGTCCTATGTTCCGTACATTTACACAGTTAGAAACTTTGCACGTAAGCAGGAATCTAAGTTCAATTTAGAAGTGGAATTTCAAGGACCATTCACAAGTCAGAGCAGCAGCACCGCTGGGATAGCCAGGACGATGCTACTTTGAATGATATTTGCTTGCTGCCTTTTATCGCCCCCGCCGAAGGTCAGTGCTGGGGAAAGCGGAGCCTGCCTATGAGTCCGACAAGTCCTTGGCCTCTTTGTACCTTAGTTTCCTCATTTGAGAAAAATGAATGGCTCTTAAGCCATACTTCTCAGAGTTCAAACTGGGCTTACACCCAGCTCACCAATCACTGGATGATGTGTTTACCCATAGCTTTTCACGTGTATTTATCTTCTATTTCACTTACAATGTATGTAGAAATCGCATTCCATGCTGGGCCTGAAATGTCCCGGGCCTCAGTTCTTCGACTGAATTGCCACCAAGGTTCCTTCAAAAGAAGACACAAGCAAAAAACAAAAAACAAACAAACAAAAAAATTCAGCTCTTTTGGCAGTGATTCTAATTTATATATGATAAAACAACCTCAATGCTCCCTCTATACATTAAATAAATCTCACTGTGGGAGATATCTCGTATGAGCTAGGCTTTCATGTGTACACATGCAGTGCATTAGATACAAAACAGTAAGTACTTGAAAAAAACTTGCATTAAGTGGTCTTTATTTCTCTAGCACAGGGTTACATAACTTAACATTTTGGGCTAGATAATTCTTTGTTACAGGGGCTGTCCTGTGCGCTGTAGGATGTTGAACAACTCCGCCCTCTGCCCACTACATGCCAGTAGCATATCTACAATCCTGGCAACTAAGAATGCCTTTGGATATTGCCAAGTGTCACCTGGGTGCAAAACCGCCTTGGCTGAGAATCACTGCTGTAGAATGCGTCATTCCGATCTGTGAGATAATTCTCACACTAGTCTGGGCTAGAGACAAAAACGACTTGCTACATAACTTTAGTAGCTTTCTACTAATACAATTTTAATCTCACTTCAAAAGAAATAACAAAGAGATTTACAATTAAGTTTTATAAAAATTCTAGACATAATGAAGTTATAGTTATAACTTACAGAACTTCCAGAAAAGGCATTTCTTCAAAACATTTCTTCCCAATAAAGTTTATATTATTGCCAGATAAATCTCTAGAAAAAAGTAAAGGAGAGATATTGCCTGAATTAGCTATTAGATACCTAAATAGTAGAAATAATTGGTAGAGGTTGGAATGATAATATTGAATACGTAGCTTTAGTCTAAACTCTGAACCTTAGGAATTGGGATTTGAACCTTCCAGAGCTCGTAAACCTGCCCTCCCCTCCCTGAACAATCTCACCCTCATGATCTTTATAAAGAAAATATACAACTATAGATCTTGATAAATTTTGAAGATAATCTTTTCTGAGAGAAGAATTGATTAGATGACATTTCGTGGCCTCATCAAACTTAAATTATAAGCTGAAAGCTTTTATCTTTATATTTAATTACAAATTTCTAGTATGAAAAAGAAATAGCCTCACACTTACACACCTTCCTGGCTTAGTTCTGTTTTTCTAGGCCAATTCAATACCAGAAGAAATAAAAGATCTCTTTTCACATAACTAAAAAGAAAGTTGCTACTTTTTAAAATTCAGAACTTTGAACTAATTCAGAACGATACTTCTATTGTTTTAGCAGAAATTCGTTTTTTATTTTACATGGCTTTAATAACCCATGAATTTAATTGCTTCAGTTGTACAGTGGTGGGAAAACAAAAAACCAAAATGGTACTGGATTTTTATTTGAAAACACCCATTCTTGTCTAGAGTTCCTCTTATTTCCATTGATTCCAGCTTAGTCCCTCACTATTCACCTAGATGAGTATAACTGTCTTCTCACTGGTGTTTCCATTTCTAGTCTCTCCCTTTCTAATCCATCCTGCACATTAACACTCTGGAAGTGGTTCTCCAGTACCGGCCAGCATCACTTGGGAACTTATTGAAGATGCAGATTCCCAGCCCTACTCTGGACCGACTGAATCAGTAACTGTGGGGGTGGAGCTTGAGTTTTAACGGGCTCTTCAAGTGATTCTGTTGCAGGCGAAAGTTTGCCCTACAGCACAGGTGTGATAACATGGTAGCCTGGCATGTTATCCTTGGCTTGGCCTTCAAAGCCCTAGAAGATCTGGCTCTAATATTCTGTTCTTCCTAGCTGTACTCCACAGGCACTCAAGGTATTTTTACTGTATTTTGCCTTTCCCCACGCTCCTTTTGCAAGATTATTCCATCCAAGATGTCTGTGTGATGATCCCTAAGGGCCCTTCAAGGTCGTCTTCAAACAGCATTGCTCTAGTAACATCTTTGCTGATCCAACTTGAAGTGTCTTTTCCCTCTGCTGTGTTCCAAAACCAATTCATATTTCTCATTGCCCATCTCCATTTCTTCTTTTTGATACAGTTATTCTTGCATCCTATTTCCTCTGAGCATAAACTCCTTGAAAGGATGGATGAGGTCTTGCTCACCTGCACTGTCTACCATGTTTAAAAGTGGCACATGAACATATGTAAACTCAAATATTTATAAAATAAACAAATAGCTGGGGAGTAGAGGGAGAAAAATAAGTGTTGTAAAGGAAATGTGGTTTTATTATTTTATGGCTCCCTCTATGCGCCTCTGCAGCACTGTCTTCTGTTTAGTACTAGTGCATTGTGGTATGAGCTTGCATGTTCATTTTCCCTGTGAGATCATGAGTTACTAGAGGGCAGAAGCCATGTCTTACCCATATTTGCGCCTACAATACTAGCGACAGTGCTTGGCATATTCTTTTTTAGCTTGTTTGTTGGTTGGCCTTTTTTAATGAATGGGAATACTTAGGCCGGCATGGAATAATTAGCTTACAAAGTATTTCACAGCAGAAAGGATGAATGACCTAATCGATTGAGCAGTTAGTTACCTCATTTGTCTTCCTCCTGTTTGTAAGGTTTGGAACCCAGATGGCGAGATACCCCAGAAGACCAATTCAAAAGTGCTTATGCCCTGAGACTTGAAAAGTTTCATAATTCAAAGGACTATTTTTAGTGCCTCATGAGGCTCTTTCTACCCACTTCCCTTAAGCCTTCTATATTTTCAAAAAGCATCTATTTGCTAAAAAGCATCATTAATTAGCTTCAAAAAATTAATGACATACACATCTCTGAATGCCATGGACAAACAATAAGAATTGAGTTCTTATAGCAAAGGACATCTCCTTTATCTCTAAGTAAATGGAATCACTAGGCAAGCGTTTCTTCCTTGGCCAGGAGGCTGGAGAGATCTTTATTTTGTAATTAGTGAAGTTAGAGGCATTTCTCATAAGCTTATTTGGTGTAGACATTTCTAAGTATACCACTTAACCATCATTTTAAACATTAAAATCCTGAACACCAAATCTGCTCTCCTGGTAACTTAACATGTTCATAACAATATTGTTTACATAGTTCATCTACTTAGTTAAACATTTGATATGTAAATGTTAATCTAATTTAGATTAAATTATTGAAAATTTCTGGGTTAATAGCATTCAAATTAATGTAAGTGTTCCATATTTTCTTGTCCTTTAGGAGACAATTTGAGGTTAACCTGAATGCTTCTCATTTTACTAAATTAACATTTTAAAACCTTTTCTGTAAAGGCAGACAGTAAATATTTTAGGCCTTGCAGGCCACAGACAGTCTGTCTCGCATATTCTTCTTCGCTTCTTTCTTTCCTTTTTTTTGTTTACAGCCCTTTAAAAGTGTAAAAAGTATTCTTAACTTATGGGCTGTATGGAAACATACCATAGGCTCTATTTGATCCATGGGCCCTAAATTAAATGTAAATACAGGCAGATGATATATGAATACTTATATAACAAGGTTCATATGGGTGTGTATAAGTACTCAGACATTATTACCACTTTTCCTCTATAACTGGAGACAATTTCCTACCTATATCTTGTTTATATGATTAAAAAATTGAAAATGCATTGAGGATAATAAATGCTCAAGATAGGCTGGAAGCCCTATCCACACTTACAGAATTGTAGCATTTTATTGCTGGGAGAAATTGTAAAGATTATCTAATCTGAACCCCTATGTATCTTATAGATAATATAACTAAAAAATTATAAATAAAAACAATTAACTTACAAAGACTTGAGGAACAAAAGACGTTGAAATGAGTCCTTATGAATTTCTTTTAACTTATTGTTACTCAAGATTCTGAAAAATAAAAAGGTTATTTCTGGATCAAAAGGCAAAATAACTACAATTATTTACGACACAGAAATATATATGGAGAAGCCTGGACAGAAAACGAAAGCAAACATAAGAGTTTATAGCCAATGATACGGAGTTAACGGAGGAAGCACAAGAGGACTTCAGGATAGCACAATTAATATCCTCAGAGAGCTGTAAGCAGCCAGCACATCCACTGAAAAGAATGAACTCAGCCTTATACAAATGGAGTGTTGTCATTCATAAAAACAATGCTCAGTATATGCGCAGCAGAAATGACAGTTGAATAAATTAGAAAACTGAGCGATCTGGCCAGAATTCTCCATAATGAAAGAGGAAGGGAACAGGAATGAGCCACAGACAAGCCTGACACCTGGTCTGCCCAAGGAATGTGAAGGCCTTTGCTTTATCTAGTCTCTCAGTAACGACGAGGGACATGCTTGGGGTTAGGGGTGGGGAGTGAGGGGAGTTTCACTCATTTCCTACATGTGAGGAGCAGAAAGGCACAGGGCCAGTGCCTCCAAGAACGGAGCGAGGGAGTGGTAGAGAGCCAGTACGGAAGCAGCTCTGCCAAACGTCAACGTGGGTGTCTCTTGCAGGAGACTCCGCGCTCCTTGCACATGACATTAGGTGGTGCCCCCTTCAGGAGCCTTGGGGATTGGAGGAGGTGCTGTGTTGCCTTGTGAAGCCATTTCCATCAAGTTCAGCGTTTGAAACATTCTGCTTTCGCTCAATGTCTGTTGGCCACATATTTTTATAACCGCATCTTGTAGCATCATTCTACCCCAAAGCTTAATTCTTTACTCATAGCATATGGCAAAATATTACGGCCCAGAAACTCAACAACTAAGATCAGGGACTGTTCTCAGTTATAAGGTAGTTCAGATGACACAGATATAGTTACCTTTAAAAACAAACAAACATGAAAATAAAAACACAAAGACTTTAATTCCAACAAACAAGTCTTGGAGTCCTAAAAAGGCATCAAAGACCCTGGCCTCAACTTGAAATTCACCACATTATAAGGAACAGCAGTGATGGCCAGAATGTGTATGCAGCGGGAATGGTCAGGGGTGATGCTCTGATTCATTGTTTTCTCACCTCCCTTTCTCACCTCACGCTTTCATATTTCCATAGAAATGGTCCAGAAAGAAAAAGCAAAAAAACTGCCATGTCCAACAATGTTTATAGTAAACCTTTTCATAAATGTAAAACATTGGAAAAAATTGTACCTCCCTAAATCACTTAAAACTGTATGCGTATTTTCAAATCACATATTTGTTGCAGATGTCATTCACATCACTACTTAGAAGTTATAACCAGTTATTAGATCTACCACTATAGCTCGTTTCTTAGTATGTTAAGAGAAGCAGATCTATTACTATATCAATAGCTTTAAAAAATATTTGAAAACTTTTTTTCAGTAATAGTTTTCCTTTATTTTCTTATATATTTTTTAAATTTATTTTTTATTGTTTTTCTATTTCATTTAAAAACATAGTCCCCAAGAACAGAGGCTTCTGCCAATCACCAAAGAGACTAAAGGAAAAAACAAAAAGTTGAAGAAATCCTGCTCTGGGGAGCCTATTGACCCTACGTTAGAGACCTCTCCCGCATAAGGTAGAAATCTCAAGCTGACTTAGAAATCTTCAACACTTCCCAGATTCATGCTATTGTCTATAAGATCCCAAACACATATTATTTTTTTTTAAAGTAATGTTTAATTTTTACCTTAAAAAATGTGTAATGTATATTTCTCATGGCTCAAAATCCCATAGGTATATAGTTACACAATCCAAAGTTTTTTCTCCTACACCATCTTTCAGACTACCCCGTTCTCTCTACTCCTTAAAGAAAACCAATCTTATTTATTTCTTGTGCTAAATGACTTCCGTTTTTCTTACAAGTTTGGGAAATAAAATTTCCAATTCAGACTCTATCATGAAAAATATAAACTATCTATAATTTCAAAGAAATTCATAAGTTAAAAAAAAGAACACCTGCCTGGTTCTAGCATTTTTCGTTACCAATAAGATATCTTAGAGGGTGATCATAAACCCTATTTTTAGATTACTATGGCTAGTAGGTCTCTTATTATTAACTCAGAGGTCGTTTATGACATCTATTCGAGTTGAACTAATAATATGACACACAAACTTGTCATAAAAAATGCCAGTTAATTACTTTGAATGTAAATATTTTTCCCAAACTACTTGTGTACCTAAACTGACTTTTATACAAATTGATTTTAAAAAGATAAAAGAAAAATAGGCAAAAAAGGACAGGGCAAAATCAGAGAAGAAATATAAATGTTCAATATTTAAAGATTTCTTAAAATTGTTGTTCTCTTACAATTGTCCCCATTTTCCCCCCCACTGCTCTCCCCTGCCCTGCCCACCCCCAGCCCTCTCCCACAGCCAACCCCCTCCATGTTGTCCATGTCCATGGGTCATTTACACTAGTTTCTTCACTAGACCCTTCCCCTTCTTTCCCCCCTTTTCCCCCTCTCCCCTCTCCTCTGGTCACTGTCAGCCTGTTCCTTGTTTCCATGTCTCTGGTTCTACTTTGCTCATTGGTTTGTTTTCTCATTAGGTTCCTGTATGAAGTGAGATAATATGGTATTCTTCTTTCACCACCTGGCTTATTTCACTACGCATGATACTCTTCAGTTAAATTTACAAGTAATCAGAAAAATTCAAATTCAGATGGGACCCCTTTTATTCACTCATTGCATCAGCCAAAAAATGGAGACTATCAGTGCTGGAAATGAATGCTGTCGTGGCCTACTACTGACTGGAGCATAAGTTGGCACAACTTCTTTGAGGGCAGTTAAAATGTTATATCAGTATAGTCTTCACCCCAACAATTTCATTTCTAAATATCTATTCTGCAGAAAGCCTGTCCATGTTCACAAAGATGCATGTACAAGAATGTTCATTGCAGCAATACGTGCAACAGGAAAACTAGACGTAATCTAAACATCCATCAATAGGGGTATTTTTAACTGTAACACACCCATCCTGTAGAATATTATGCAGGAGTTTAAATGAATTGGTTAACCAGGAAGGAAACAAATCTAAGACATAGCAAGAGGTGGAAGGACCAAGTTGTTACCGTTTATGTAAAAAGAAAAAAAAAAATGAAAATCATACAACATGCCTATTGTGCTATCAGTATGTAGGCAAAGGCACGGGGAAAGGTCTGCAAGGGCACACAGTAAACAGCTCAGAACAGCCTCACCTTAAGGGTGGGGGACGAGGGCGGCAGCGAAGGTTTCACTATACCTGTATTTCATTTTTATATACTGAGAATATAAACATGTATTACTTGTTACAGTGAAGAATAAGGTTAAATTGATTCATTTTAAAGAGGGCCTGCCAATTTAATTTTTAAAATAAACACAGACTTGGAATCAATAGAGGTTGATTTATGATATGGAGGTGAATACCTTTTCTCAGAGCTACTGACCTCAAAATTGGGGACTAAGAAGGATCTTACAGTGCAGTCAGGTTTGTTTGTTTGTATTCATTTTTGGAGAGAATATACTCACAGTTTCTCAGTTGTATGGAAGAACCTCCATGAATACTTATCAAGGTGAGAAATAGAGTTGCCTTTTAAATTGCTGCAAAGAAACACAGTTAATATCTTTAAATAGGCAGGAAAAGAACAAACAGTAATTAAAACAGTCATGGCAAGCTTGTGGGGATTAATCAAATGCAGAAAATACCAGCTTTCTAATTTCCACAGCTATCAGCTCTCCCAGTCTGCACAAATTAATAAAGACATAATGTGGGGCCCCTGGCACAAACCATGAGGTATCTCCTCAGAACCTCAATTTATTATCTAGGCTAGGTAATGCCAGTTAATTACTTTGAATGCATTTTCTCCCAAACCACCTGTGTCTAAAATGACTCCTTGTACAAACCAACGCAAAAATAATAATTCAACAGAAAAACTTATCATTATCAGCCAATTAACATAAAGAAACCTTGTGTCAGCCAGGCCACAGCAAAACTTTGGGTCAGTGCCCTCTGTGGGAATCTTTCCAGGTGTTAGAAAGATAAGGGCAATTAGAAATGAGAAGGACTGATATGGAAAGATCTCACAGACATATTTGACAAGGAAAAGCACAAATCACTGAGCAAGGAGTAAAGTATTACCTCTTTAGGGGGGAAATTGCAAAAGAAAAAGAAAAGAAGAAAGAGAGAGATTGCAAGAACAGACACATGCCAAAGTGGTAACAGGAGTGGCGGAAAGTGCTGTGTGGGATTTTCACATTTGTCCTGTGTGTTTCTGTGACTTTAACACCAACACCAACAACACAGGGAGGCTGTACCCATGAATTACAAGTGTTTAATAGAAGCTGTGAAATTCCCAAGGTTCAGTCTCAACCACTAACTCTGGGTGACTTTGAATCTTCACCTTTAGCTTTGTCCTTGTCCCTCAGTGACAACTTACCTATCCAGTTTATATGCACGTTTCCCAGGAAGGTGAGAAAAGTCAAACGGGTCCCTGTCTGTCCCTCTGCACAGTGGACACTTCCACCCAACCAGAATCCTTCTGGTTGCTTTCGGCTCCCCAATAAAAACTGCCCAGTCTGAACTTGTCTCCTTCAATCTGGCTCTCCTCTCCAACTGCTCTTTGTCCACCTCGTACACCACTGTGGTTCTCCTCATCACCCAGGACAGAAACTTTACAGGGTCGTATTTGATTTTTATCTTTCTTGTACATCCCGTTCCCCAACTCCAGCCAGTTACTACAGCCTGTCGGTTTTTCTTTACACTGTTCCCAGGATGTTCTTTCTCCTCCTATCACAACCACTCTTCTCGCTTTACTGCTAGATTTTGCTCAAGTATTCTACTGGTCTCCCTGAATCAAACTTTCCTCTTGAGATCACTCTACATATGGAATTTAAAATAACCCTCTTATTTTTACCACCTGTCTCTCTCACTTGAAAACATTCAGGGGCTCTCCCAGTCTCAGTGCAATTTCCAAACTCCTAGAGCCAAAGTTTTTCATAAGCATATTTTTCACCGCTTCCTAAACCAATTCTTGACAGCAAGACTAGCCTGATAAGTCCTGATCGTTCCTGCAGCCATGCTGCTGCCAAGACTGTACGCATTATTTTTCCTCTATGTAACAAACCACAGGCACCTTTAAGTCCCAGTTAAAGTTATAGCTTAGCCATGCAGTCTTCCGACTTCCATAGGCCAGTGACTACAGATTCTGCTGAATTATACCACCTCTGGCCTGTATCTTTTTTAGTACTTAACTATATATCATCTCCCTTTTTAGTCATATTCCCTTTCTTCCCACCTGTCATTGTCATGTTTCATAGACAATGTCATACATCTGTGGCTCCCATAGTACTTAGCCCTGGCTGGACACAGAATGGGTGATATATTTAGAAGCCAGGTGGCAAATGTGAGTTCTGGGTATAACTGCATATATGATAGGCACTGACATAAGTGAACTCATCTAAATCTCACAACAATCCTAAGAGATGATAACTATCATAATCTTGACTCTACGGATGATGAAATTGAATCCAAACACTAATATATGGCATAACTGCATTCAAACTCGGGCACTCTGGCTCTAGAATCTCTTCTCTTATCCAATTTGTTGTATCACCACCAATGAGATTCGGAGAGGGCCACGAAGCTGTAAAGAGGATGGCGTAAAAGTGGGCGGAGAGTAGAGGGTTAAGATATGAAGTGATGGGGCTAAAGAAAAATCACTAAGGAAAAATACGTAGGAGGAAACAATAGTAAGAAGGGGAATGAAGATAAGGACTAGATGACAAACAAAATATAAAAGCAGGAAGTAGTCAGTGTGGGTTTGAGAAGATGAGGACGGCCCAGGGAGACCAGGAGGAGAAGGCTGGCAGGTCAGGCAGGTTGCGGAGAACAAAGGATGAAAGGCAATTCTTACAAGGTGGTGAAGGTGTCATTGTACGTGTCGGGGTCTGGCACAGGCACTCTGTGGAGCTTCTGCGTTGGGCCGAGGCCAGAACAAGACAGCGTCTCATTTTGGCAGGAACAGAGCTCACATATATTGATGATGGTATTCTGTTCAGGCATTGGAAGCCCTGCCTCAGATGACACTGCTTGATGGGCCCTGATAAACTGCTTGTCCCAAGAGGGATCTGTTATCTCAGACCAGGTTGGCTGCTGAGGCTGAACAGTCTCTGGATGTGGAAGTGTCACCTCAGGATGTTTTGGAGGAGCTGTGGCCTGCTGCAGGGGTGTCGGATGTTCAGCCTCCACAGTAGCTTCTGGCTTGATGGTGAGCTTCGGGTCCGGTGGTCGACCGTTGAGCCAGATTGGCTGCTGTGGCTGAACAGTCTCTGGATGTGAAAGTGTCGCCTCAGGGTGTTTCGGAGGAGCTGTGGCCTGCTGCAGGGGTGTCGGATGTTCAGCCTCCATGGTAGCTCCTAGCTTTATGGTGAGGTCCAGGTTCAAATGTAGGCCTGTTACCTCAGGCAAGATTGGCTTCTGGGGCTGAACAGTCTCTGGATGTGGAAGTGTCTCCTCAGGGTGTTTCGGAGGAGCTGTGGCCGGCGGTGGGGATGTCAGACATTCAGCCTCCACAGTAGCCTCTGGTTTTACGGTGAGCTCCGGGTCCGAAGGTCGACCTGTCACCTTAATATGTTTATTATACTTGGGAGGCTGAGCTGGAAACTTCTGCAGGCCTGTGGAAGGGTCTGCATTGTTCCACGGGTAAAGAGGCCGTTGGAGCAGAGCTGAGCTGTCTTGCTCCTTCATAGCTTCAGGAGGTTCTCTCATCTCAGGGGCTTTTGGTTCCTGAGTTAGGATCTCCTGAAGTGTTGAAAATGTTTTTCTGTCTAGGAAGTTGTCCGTTGTCAACTTCGCATCATACATTGGCGATGCTTCGGCCAGCAGCCACAACAGCTGCAATTGTACAACAATCAGTGGGGCCCAGAGGTGCAGCCCGGACATGCCAGCAGAGGTCCGGGTGACACAATGAGCAACCCAGGAAAGCTGGGGCACAAGGAGTGACCCGGAGGGGATGGGGCACAGTGAGTGACCTGGGGGCCCAGGGCACAGTGAGCGATCTGGTGTCGGGAGCGGGGGTGTCTGGGGCAGCGCAATGAGACCCAGACAAATGAGGTGCAGGCGCACGCACTGAGCAGGAGCCTACAATTGGCAGCCATGTCACAATTGGCAGCGTGTCACAGTTGGCAGCTGTGTCACAGTTGGCAGCCATATCATGCACGTGCCCCTTAGCAAGAAAGCACCCCTCCCCCACCTCAGGTTCCAACCTTTAGGCAGTTATATTAGTCTGGGGTGAGAGTACTACAGAAGAGCCAGCCTTTTTCTCCAGAATCACTGGGGACCAAGGGGTCCTTTTTTCTGCAGAGAGGACAGCTCCCTCCTGACGGGCCTCCCCTTCCCCCTCACAGTGAGGCGGGATTGGGCTGCACACCTGGGTGGCCACGGACGCCAGCAGCCAGGGGCGGTGGATGCGGGCGGTAAAGAGGGTGGGAAGTTGCGGGGGCAGAGGTGCCTGCTGCAGAGCTTCCCAAGGAAGCCACAGGGCCTGGCATCCCAGGAAATTCCCAAGTGCTGGTCAAGCTCCTGCAACCTGAACTCCCCCTTAAAGCTGAAATCTGAGTGACATTCTTCTGCCCTTTGGCTACACTGCTTTTTAAAAAGTAGCTGACCTACAGAATGAACATCAGTGTGGGTGGCTGGGAAGGGGACACACTTTACAGTTCTAAAATGTTGTCATTTCCTGGAAATTCTCAGAATCCACGTCTGATTCTTCACTTGCCACTCTGTTAGGTGGGGGCTACCACTGAGTCAGGGACGACTCCAAAATTTCTGCAGATGGGCTTTGATAGTGAGCAATTCACTCTGGGAAACAGGGTCTGAAACCCAGTATACAACCCTTTACAATGGTTGGGGAAAGGTGCCCCTCCCACTTGGCTCAACACGGCCATTAATCTAGAAAAGCAATGACGGCCTTTTCAGAGGTCAGCCCTGTGCGCACATGTGGAGAAGACACTGTACTGTACAAGTACTGACTCCCAAACCTCCCTCTTTCCATAGACAAGTCTGCCACATGCTCAGGAGCTCTGTACCCAAATAGGGACTCTGGTAACTTTGAAAGAGGCTTCTCCTCTGGGAGGATGCTGCCTGAGGGGGTAGGGCTTGGTGAGAGAGCAGGGTTGCAACGGCAGCTCCAGTGTCCTCTAAGCTGGCTACTTCTGAGCAGTGCACAAACTGTACATCTGTATGCCCAGCCCTGTTCGTGCTGGGAAAAAGAGTATTCTGACACCCAGATTAGCATCCAGACACTGCTCTGGACATAGCAGGTCACTTGTTTTATTGCAAAATAAAAGAAAATACTCTATAGGCAGTGACTGGGGAACAGAATACTTAGATTACCTGAAGGCTCAATTTTCTAATTTTTAGAAGGTGATGCCCAGATTTCTGTCTTCTTTCCCTTCCTATTTCCTGCTTTCCTCTTCATCAGAGGAAACACTCCCACCACCCATTCCATTTTGGGGGGTTCTTTTTCCTCAGGATGGACAGCAGAGTAGAATGCAGCTTTCCCAGCTCTCCTAGCCCTTCCAACTGTTTTGTTGCCTCCAAAGACGCCAAGCAGACGCCCACCCTAAAAGTCACCTTCAGCTCTTTCCTCAGAGGAAAAAGCCATAAGGCTACTTCTCCACCAGTGCCCGGCTGACTTGGTCCCCCTGGATGCTCTTGGCAGTAATGGGGAGCAGAGCCAGATTCCCCTAACTTAATGCGGGTCCGGAATGGTTTTTCCTCTCCAGGAAGACACCCTTATGTTTCAAATCTTGTCACCGAGAAAAATGTATAAGGTAAATGCTGGCAAATGAAGTGCCTGGGACTTGGAGGCCGTGATCCATATGTCTAAGCAGCTACCAGCCACTGGTGACACATCGCAGTGCATGGCATGTCGTTACTCAGACAGGTGGCCTCCTTACAGGAAGCGCTCCCCTGTAGCACCAACAGCCCTCTTTCCCTCATGCCAGTTTTTCCCTTTATTTTTTTCCCTGCTTGTTAGAACGGTATATGCTCATTAAATAAAATTTAGAAAATGATAGCAGGAAATAATCCTACTCATCACGCCATCCAGAGGCAATCACTGTTAATATTTAGGGTAACTTCCTTTCAGTCTTTTCCTACCCATTTACTGAGATCACACTGTAGAAATAACTTCACATCCTGGTTTAGTTTACTTGACATCAGAAATTTCCCCAGGTTAAAAAAAAAAAAAAATTGTGAATACAACTTTAAAAGGCAACAAAATATCCCACTGAATACATATGCCATGATTTATCTCAGACCATTCCCCTAAACATGGATGTTCAGTATGTTTCCATTTTTTTCTAATAGTGTGATAAATGATATTGTGACAAACATCTTTAAATAACAATGTAGACTGGTGTGTGCTGTCCAAAAAGGAAAACTTTCTTACCCAATGGAAGAGCAGTGTTTTTAAATGCATTTCCCATTGCGTAACAAGCATTCCATCGGACTTTCATGGCGGCCTCAGTCAGGATGGCAGAAATTAAGGCCTGGATAGACTCTTCAATGATTTCAGCAAATCGGGGTTTTTCTATATGAGATGGTTGTAGAAAATGAAGCAGATTTCCAAGGGCCCGGACTGCATTACTTTTTACCTAGAATAAAATGTAAAAGCATTAGAAATCTGTTTTGCCAAAGAGACGGTTCAGAAAGTATAATTTCAGCTTTAAAAAATCTAGGAGGTCCTAGATGTCTTGAAGCAAGAAAGCTCATGAAAAACGCAGCCTGTGAAGGTGCGAGTTCTCAGAACCCTGCAAGGTCTTGTGTGGTTAACATTGTGAGCCATCAGAAAGGTGAGGTTCTACAGAGCTCCTTGTGCTGATATTTTTAGTGTCAGATTGGACGTCAGAGATAGCTATCTTCCTCGAGGTATAGATATGGCAGGTAAAGGCCAGGGGCAACAGGACACTGCTGGTTTGCAGCACAGCTGGGAAGAGAAGCTGGGTTTCGTAATCCCAGACTAAATACTCTTCTACCAGAGAAAAGTATTTTTTTCTTTGTAGCATACTAGAATCATCTGGGGAGCTTTCTGTTTTAAAACCAATTCCCACACCCTACCCCAGAAATTCTGATTGAATTAGTTGAAGGTAGAGCTTCCCAGGTTTTCAGAACCACTGTACTAAATTAAGTCAGGTCCTTTGCTAGGTGCTTTAAGATTAGATATCTCACAGTTTAATGAGGTTTATGTAACAATTTCCATGTTGGAAATGAAGAAACTGACCTTCAGAGAAGTTAAATAATGCACCAAAGGTCACCCACCACTAAAGGGCAAGCCAGGACTTCAACCATGTCTGCCTGACCCTGAAGCCCAGGACAATGCTTTTTAAACTTATTAGTGTAATAGGAAATATTCAAAACCAAGGGCTGCTTATCTTTCTCACTTGTCAATTCTACTTAAAGATCTTTTGAGAAAAACAGATTAATATTAAAACAAACACGGACGTATCATGGAGTGGCATTACAAATGGCACTGATTTTTTTTTATGAGATGGGATATAAGAAACAAGCTGTCCAAGTATGGAGTGGCCACTTTATACCCTGTGTACACTCTCACTCTCCTTTAAACAGAGATAAATCTGATGGAATAAAACTATAATACACTAAGTATCTACCTGACAAATACTAGGTTTTGTTGTGGGTTTACCTTGTCTTTATCCCTGGATGCTTCTATAGCTGATCGCAACATCTTCAAGAGCAGGAGACCAGAAAACTCTTCCTGGAAGCTGGGGTCTGGTGTATCCCTATTCCACCCAAAGCAGGCAAAAGATGTTAAAAGGTAAAACCCATTGAAATGTATACACATACAAATATAGTCACTTAGTATAACTATAAAAACTTTAGGAAAATAGTGTATCAAATCTGTTCAGCTTATACCAAAAAGTTAATAGTTTATACTGTTTGACTTAGTAGGTCCACATTTAGGAATGTAACCAAGAGAAATAACGCCAAGTGGAGATTTCAAGCACAAAAAGTGTGCAGTGCATATAAGACTAAACAATATAAATGTCCAATAATAGGGAAATGGTTAAACAATCATCGCATGGGGATGACTGTGTAATAGTAAATAAAGATTTATAAAAAGTCAGGAGAATGTTTATACGTGCTCTATGTTAGAGTTAAGCAATGAAAAGAGGACAGTTGTGTGTAAGTAATAACAGTTGCCGCTGGGGAGGGAAACTCGGAGAGTGAGGTAAGAGAAAGGCTTTACACTGAATATCCCTCTGTATGCTGATATTTTTTAACCTGTGGATATATTATTCAAACACTTAAATGTGATCTATAAGAAGTAGGGCAAGCCCTGGCTGCTGTGGCTCAGTGGATTGAGCATCAGCCTGCGAACCAAGTGTCACCGGTTTGATTCCCAGTTGGGGCACATGACTAGGTTGCACGCCAGATCCCCAGTTGGGGGCGCGTGAGAGGCAATCGCACATTGATGTTTCTCTCCCTCTCTTTCTCCTTTCCCCTCTCTCCAAAAACAGATAAATAAAATAAAATAAAAGTAACCTTGTAAAGAATGAAAATAAAAAAGAAGTAGGACAACCATTACAAAGGTTCTGAATTTCCACTTTTGTGTTTCCACATTTTTCTATAATGTGGATATATTTCTTATATCAGCATACTGTATTTTTATATACAGATATTAAGAACAGTTTACTGATCTTATTACTTGAAGGAATATAAAACAAAACAAAGCAGGAGGACTGACTACATAATATGGGAGAATTACTGCTAATTCTTTTATAGTAGGGACCTTAGCCTCAGAAGTCACTGAAGGAAAATGGTCTGGGTCACCTACATGTTGACAATCAGAGTGTCCGTCAGGTTGCCCAGGGACCAGGCTGCTTTGGCTCGGACATTCAGAGACTTGTCTTGAAGCGACATCAATATTGCATTTGCTGTGTCTGCAACAAATATGACATCCTATAAGGTAAACAAAATAAAATGATGTAGTTACTTTAGAAATTCACACTGCTACCTGGGAAATTCTGTTTTTCAAAATGATAAGATTTTACCACTTCTATTTGGAAGTCAAAATTCATTTATTCAATCAATTTACTGTTCTTATGTATTGCAATCTGGATACTCATTAAAATCCCAGGGATAGGACTTTCATGATTTTGGGATGTGCCCTACACACCTGAGGAACATACAGACTTGCTCTTGTAAACATCTTATTCCCTGGCCTGTGGCACTTACCTGTGACTTCTGTACCTGGATTGATTTCCACCTTGAGAAATGATGTTGACAGTGAATGCATTTCCAAAACACATCCTACTAGTTACACACTTCTCAGTGAGATAAATGTCACAAGTAAGAGTGAAGGAGAAACTTATTTCCTTCTTAATAAAAACTCAGTCAATCTTCTAAATTATTATTATCACATGATAATGCTGCATCTCATTTTTTTCAATTATTAATTAAACATACACTGGGCACCTAGGGTCGTGGGAAGTGTGCTAAGTAATTAAAAATAAATAAATGAGCCCTGTCTGTTGTGGCTCAGTTGGTTGGGTGTCATTCCACAAAGTGACAGGTAGCTGGTTTGGTCAGGGCACAGGCCTGGGTTGTGGGTTTGATCTCTGGTTGGGGCACATACGGAGGCAACTGATTGATGTTTCTCTCTCACATCAATGTTTCCCATGCTCTTTTTCTCCCTCTCTTCCCCTCTCTAAAAATAAATAAAATCTTAAAAGAAAATAAATGAACGATAGGTATTACAGTATTTTAGTAGCAACTAAGAAAATCAGATTACAAAGCAATTTAATTTCCTTTACTGTCCAACTCAAGAGCTCTATGTCCACCAAAAAAAAAAAAAAAAAAAAAAAAAAAGGACTGATGAGGACTAGGAAGGAGGCACAGCGAGCTCCGGGGCCCACGCACCTGTCTGAGGCAGGGGAAGAGCACGTAGACGCCGAGGGCCCGCGAGGCTGCAGCTTTCACCAGACGGTTCTTGCTGTCGTTCAGCCCCAGCAGCACCGTGATGCACAGGATCTGCCAGTCGCTCTGCAGGGAGAGAGGTTGGCAAAGGAAGAGCAGGAATGAAGTAACTGTGAGTCAATGTCTTTGACAAGTGACTGTGACATGTCTGTGTTTGAGTTCACGTTCAGGAGCTGAACACAGCTGAGACCTCAAGGCTACCTTGGTAGAGAGCAAAGGTTCACTTCAGACCCAGTTACTATCTGAGCGGCCACTGAGCAGGGCACACACAGCATCTGTGATCATTTAACCCTGACAACTGTGCGAATGAGGCCATTTTATTCTCCTCCGTCATTAAAGCTGCCTTCTTTATAAAGCTGATTTCTTTATGTAAAAACAGACATAAATGCCATTGAAAATGCAAGGAAAGGATCAGTTTGGGTGCTCTATGTGTTGGGCACCAGCTAAGTATTTTCATATACTTCATGTTATTACTCACATCATTCCCTTTTTATAGACGATAAAATACAGTTTTAGAGAAGATAATCAAAAAGCCACAAAGCAGAAGACCTAGGATTTAAACCCAGGTCTTTGTAACTTCTGGATCTGAATTCTTTCTGAGACTTCTCTGACTTCAAGGCCTGCACTATCCCTACTTCTACCCCCTGCCTTCTAAGCACAGGAAGGAAAGGCTCTCCTGAGACATTAAGATTTTAAGTTTTCTCACTGACCTCACCCCACACTCAAGTGGAATAAGCATGCCTTCCTCAGAAATGATGTTGAATACTAGTTCAAAACGAAAAGAATCAAAATCAAACTCGAGCTGTGCCGCTCAGGGACCCCGGTGAGGGACGGGACAGCACGCCTGCAGTTACCGGCAGACTGCTGAAGGCTTCCGGCAAGACGGAAGACAGGGCGTCACATGCGCTCGCCTGCAGAGTCGGGTGCTCTGAATTCTGCAGAGCTCTGGGTAAAGGTCCGTTCAGCATCAGCGTCCAGAACAGCACCACCTGGAACAGGGCAGAGTTAAACTGCGGCCCAAGGGCAACAGTGGAACCAGATCGATGCCGAAGCTACACGTGACTGCAGTAATGAAACAGTTTTCCTTCCAGTATAGCTGTTATAAATGCTTTCTCTAGGACTCCCACAGCAGTGAAAAGAACTTCAGGAAACAACTAGGTCAAGCCTTCCATTTTATTGGTTAGGAAACGAGAGTTTGCCAGAGTTACGCAACGACAGAGAAAACGAGGGAGGATGAAGATGATGCCGACAGTGACAACAGGAGCAGCACCAGCTCACGTTCTTCGCGGAGTTTACGATTCGCTAGACCCTGCTCTAAGTGCTTTACATATATCAACTCATTTTAGTCCTCAGCACAACTAAATGAAATATGTATCACCGCCGCATTCACAGACGGAAACTGACGCCCAGAGAAGTAATAATGTGCCTTGCTAGTGGGCAGCAGAGCTGGACCAAACTCCAGACCACTGACAGCCAGCTAGGGCCCCTTCGATCTGATTCTTCATGGGCACAGAGATCACAGTGGCCTGTGGGCCGTGAGCCAGAGGCAGAGCTGGAGCCAAGTCCTTCACTATGGCTTCCTCTCTGTGCAACCTTGGGCGAGTCACTAAACCTAAGCTTCGGTTCCTCTTCAGTAAAACAGGCAAACATCTACTTGGCAGAGCTTCTGTGATAGAACGTAATACTGTGTGCAAAGTTCCTAGCAAAGTGCTTGGTGCACGGTGGACTCTTAAATTGAGCAGTAGGCTCCGTTTTACGCACTTTCAAGAATCATCTACTTCAAAGCCCCTCAAGGCAGCTCTATGAAGAGTACCTTTCCAGTTCCCTTCCGGTGCTTTATCAAAACCCTGGGCTTTCACTTTGCGAACCTGTCTGGGGTTTTGGTGTTTCACTTTCTGCCTCATGGGTACAATCCTGAGTGTTGTCATGTACCCCGTGCACCCGTTCTGTCCTCCCCACAATCCTCGCTCCCAGAAGCCCAGTCTAGGCCTTCCCCACCCAGACCAGAAGAATGTGGCAGCCGTGGTTGCTGACCTCCAGGATGGCTCACAATGATCCTTTGCCTCCTACTGTTTTAAGAGGCAGCCCTCCGCCACACTGACTAGGGCTGACCTGTGTAACCAATAGGACAGTGTGGTAATGACACGGTGACACTCCTGAAGCTAGGTCATAAAAACCGTGCATCTCTACCTATCTGTCTGTTTCATTCACTTGCTGTGGGGGAAGAAAGCTCCCAAGTCAAGGCAACACTCAAGGAGGGCCCTGGAGAGGTCCTCCTGGGGAGGAAGTGAGGCCAGCTTCCAACAGCCAGCACTAACTTGCTAGGCATGTGAGTGAGCCACCTTGGAAGAAGATCCTCCAAGCCTGTCAAGCTCTGCTCACTGGAACCCCATGCCATCATCCTAACAAACAACCTTAGGAAAGAGCCCGAGCCAGAAACACCCAGCTAGGCTGCTCTCAATTCCAGACCCAGAGAAACTATGGGAGAGAATAATATATATTGTTTTAAGCAGCTAAAAGTTTAGGATAATTATTACTCGACAATAGATAGTACAGAAACTATACAGTATTCCCTCACTTATCACGGGTATTACATTCCAGACGCCCCCCCCCCCCCCACGACAGGTAAAAATCTGCGAAGTAGGCACCTTACATTTATTTTAGTATTTATATATATTTTAAGGCTTTATAAACCCTTCCCACACACTTATAAACTATTCCCAGGCCCTTATTAACCTTTCCCACTCCTTATTAACCTTTTCCACACTTTTATAAACACTTATGTTCTTAAACATATTCTACACTCTGAAACCCATGTAACTTTAACAACATATGTATACAGTACCGCAAAATCCCGCGATATAGCAAAAAATCCGTGATAAATAATTAAATATAATATTTTTAAAACTCCCGTGATACAGTGAGGCCACAATAAGTGAACCGCGACATAGAGAGGGACTGCTGTATTCCACTTTTACAGATGAGATAACACTTGACCGCTAAGAGTCTTGCCCAAAGCTACTGATGAGCAAGGGGAGGAGTCTGGACTCAAACGCAGGCCTGCTAGACAGCAAAGCTCAGCTTACCTCCCTCCAAATGGTGACGTTTCAGTGTTTGTAGCAGACTAGGGAAGGGATTGGGGCTAGACATTCTTAATTTACTACAAGTATGATGGAAATTATGAAGGAAAAAGAATAAACAGGATGAGGAGGGCAGAGGGAGAAAACCGTCGAGTTGATTTTGCTTTTGGAACTAAGCAGAAGCCTTTTCAGTGAGGTCATAGGCTCCTCCTCCAAAGAAGACTGGCACATGTGGGGACAACACACGCAAACTAAGATGACAAGAACTTAATAGGAGTCATGGGGGGCAGGGGGCGGCACTGAGGGATTAAGGGCATTAACATTCATTGAACTCTACTATTTGTCAGTGTCTTTACATTTCATTCGATCTTCCAACAGCCCATGAGTTCAGGAATTTTGTTCCTCTTGAAAATGAAGAAACTATGCTCACAGGCACATAGCATTAAGTGGTGCTCCCTCGGTTTGTCCTCTTGCCTCTGATTTCAAATCCTTGTCTCTCCTCACCACTCTAGTCTACCTCTTGGGGAGGCTAAGTAACCAAACTAGGTTTTATGCAAAAGAAATAATTAATTGGCTTTTGCATTGCTGGCTGTATGTTACATATAATCCTACCACATACTGAACCGCAAATAAACTGAAATGCAAATAAACTTATTCATGCTAGTATCTCATTATCCAAGATAATAAACCATGATTTTTGACACTAGAACAAACCATATCGTCCACTCCACTTTATCACTGAGCCTCAAAATAGACTGAAGCGCTAAGAAAAGAGGCGTCTATGAATTGACATTTACTTACCAAGGTGACTGGCACTCTCTGATCAGGTGCTAGGGCAGAATCTGGTTTGTACTGTTGTATTATGCCTGTACCCAGTTCTTCTAGAAGCTGTGAAGAAAAAAGAAATAGATTATCAAAGCAGAGTATTAGAACTATGGAGGGAAAAGACTACTCCAGTTTGGAAATTATTTCAGATCAAGGGGAAAAATAATTTCTAACTGATTTCCTTTCTTTTCTATGTAACTCTGTTAAAGGCATCCTTTCCAGGAGCAAAATCACCAACTCTTTACAGTACTGTTAATTTCCTACTAAGTCAATTCTTTAGGTTTATATGTAGAGCTGAAAATAGAGGAATGCATGACTTCCCTACCTGAAACCTCTTGAAGAAACCTCAATATGGATGAACATATAATATAAAAGGAAGAATATAAAATGTAGGGGGAACAGGAAAGCATGTGGCCTTTAATGAAAATTACCTTTGCTCCATGAAGCTGAATAGATGGATCTGCTTCCCCCATGCACTTGCAAATCACCTCTCCAAGCTCCATCAAGTAGACCCGAGCCACTGAAAAGTAGCCCCTTGCCAGATGGGCCAATACCTGCAAAGAGAACAGAGCATTAACCCACGGCCTCAATGGAGGGCTGCAACATCTGGAAAAGTATTTCGATATTTCAGATGCTGAATGAAATAAAGAACAAGCATAATCTTTATTTTATGGCTAAAATCAATTAACTATATCATAATTTTATGGTGCTTTATAATTTATGAAATAAGTTTCATTAAGATTATCTATATTATCTCATTTAAGTAAGCATGGGTACAATTTTTTGAGGTAGTTCTTAATATTTTAGCTGAAGAAACTAAAGCTGAAAAATTTAAAGGTTAAAGAGGTTGAAGGATATGTTTAATATTAAGCAGATAATTAGCAGCAGACCCAGGACCAAACCCATGTCTTAGATCATACTTGAGTACAGAAAAAGCAAATACTTTAATCTAGGGTTGTTTTCTTCCTTTGAAGGAGCAATTATATTTTGTTGTCTCTAAGCAGGTATAAGACCAAAGAAAAGTTTACAGAGAATTAAACTTCTGCTTAAATTTAAGTTGCAGAAATCAAAGATTAACTATACAATTTCTTTCAGAACTACTCAAGGTCTGTCCAGAAATACTTCAGCCATTGTTAATTTAACCAGAACAGTTTGCGTGACACTGATGTAACCTGGCAGCCAAGGAGAGTGGACTGGAAGGAGCATGTGTGAACAATCACTGTATTAGTCAGTGGGGGCTGTAGATGCCATTGAGTAAGTATGTGTACTGTGTTGCGTCACATTCAAAATGACTGAGTAGAGCAATGAATCTGCATCAGATTTTGCATTAAGCTTGAACATTCTTCTGTAGAAACTATTTGGATGATTCAGAAGGCCACGGCTATGGGCAACTGGCGACTGGCAGTTCCATCATGACCATGAGCCCACTCATGCATCAGGTCTTGTGCAGTTTTTTTGTGAAACATCAAATCACCCAGGTGACTCAGCCCCTTACAGCCCAGATTTGGTGCCCTGTGACTTCTGGCTTTTCCCAAACCTAAAATCATCTTTGAAAGGAAAGAGATTTCAGACTGTCGATGAGATTCGGGAAAATACGACAGGGCAGCTGATGGTGATTGGGAGAACTGTGTGAGGCCCCAAGGTGCCTACTTTGAAGGGGGCTGAGGTGTCATTGTCCTGTGTACAATGCTTCTTGTATCTTGTATCTTCTTTAATAAATGTCTCTATTTTTCATAGTGCGTGGCTCGATACTTTCTGGACAGACCTTGTATAATCATCATATCTACCTGTCATAATATCTGAGGCAAGTAAATTGGCTTGCTACAAAAAGGAATGAATGGACATTTTACAACCAAAGCCCCCACCATGACCAAAAGAAAATAGTAAACAAACAAGGTGCTCACACCGACAATATAACCCCCACTGACACCACTGACACGGAGCTCTGTTTTACAGTATTTTCACACTCACTCCTCACCGACACCCTATGGAGGAAGAATAATTTTCTAGTTCAGAGATGAGGAAATGAAACCTGCTACCTGTAAGGCCTCCAGCCGCATGGGAGACGGCACATAGGTGCTTTCTGCTGCACAGCCAGCATCGGTACCGGAATAGGACTCCTCCCTGGGCAGAATAACAGTGGAAATGCAAAGTCGAATGAGCCAGCAGGGCTCTGAAGACCCCTTTGGTGAGCCAACTGATGCTTCTTCCAGGAAGGGTCCTGAGGGGGCTTTCTTCCACCAGTCAGGCTGGCTGACGTGAGGAGTGGCTGAAGTGCTGTTGCTGAGGCCAGAAGAACAGGGCTGCTGTAGAAGGAGCTGGACTTCAGGTAAAGGGGCCTGAGTGGACACTATGGCTCCCAAGAGGGTGAGGCTTGACACACGAACATTAACATCTGTCAAAGGAAACAGCAAGAACCTGTCACCATGGGAACAGCTGTTATAAGGACCATAGCTATCCCTGCAGGCATTAAGAATGATGGTATATCCTTTTAACATCTGAATCTAATTAAACCTCTAGACCTATTTTGTAGTTTATAGGAAATACATGGGACATAAATATGTTAAACAACATTATGAAGAAACTATCAGACAAGTTGAGAATGTGAGACTTTCTATAAGACAACTGGCTTGGACTTTTCCAAAATTCAGTATCATGAAAAAAAAAAAAAAGAGGGGTGCAGGCTGTTCTAAATTTAAAAAGGCTAAAGTGACATAAAAACTAAATGGAATACATGAGACTTGAATGAACATAGGTTTAAAAAAAAGCCATAAAAGACTTTCTGAGATACATGGGGAAATACGAACATGAATGAGATATTAGACAGTATGGAATCAATATAAATTTCTTAGGAGCAAAAATGGTTTTGTGGTCTTTAGATCGTTATTCTTAGGATATGCATACTGAGGTATTTAGGATAAAATATCATGCTATAATTTACTTTCAAATGGTTCTAGGAAAAAAGTCTACATAATTTTATATACATACACATGTATATATACATACACAGATACATACATGTAGAGAGAAACAGAAAGCAAATATGACAAATATTAACTGTTAAGTCTAAGTGGAGGTATACAGATGTTCAATGTACTATTCTTTCAAATTTTCTGTGGGTTTGAACATTTTAGTAATAAAAAATTGACAGAGGACAAAGCCAAACACTTGGAAGGGACCTCTGAGACATGGTCCACTCCCCTCAGTTTGCAGATGAAGACAAGCTGGCGCAGTGAAACAAGCAGGGGACTGAGCCAGTAGACCTGGGCTGTTTTAATCTCACTTCTGCCACTATAGTGATGAGACACCTTAAGGCAAGATTTATATTTCAGAGTCCCTTTTACACACCGGTAAAAGGAGTGAATTGGACTTAGTTTACACGTCATCATCTCAGTTAAGCCTCATGAAAGTCTTATGAGGCAGGTATAATTCCTCCTGTTAGGAGGATATTAGGGTTCAGAGAGGTCCATGACCATGGGATGGCAGCAGCGGAGTCAGACTGACTCTGGGTCCAGTACCCCTTCCACAATGTCACAACAAAACGTCCACACCTCCATCAAGTCCTGTAATTCTGAATGAAAAACTCAGCTTATCAGCATGTGGTCTGATCATAAAGCTTGCAAAGAAAAAAGACCCAAATGTTTTAAAGGCAAGTGTTTACAGCACATATACAGGGATGCGCAAAAGTAGGTTTAGAGTTATTCGTATGAAAAATAATACAATAATTAATAAATAAATGTTTTGTGTACTCACAACTATAAAACTACTTTTGCCCACCTCTGTATATTATATGTGGGAGGAAGTCAGGAAATAGCAAGAAATAAGGCTCTGTAGTGAGTGGGGGTTTGAGGTTCTGAAATTTTATCTGATCTTCAGAGGAAATAATGTTAAAGAAGTTAGGTTTTATATTCCAGTTTTTTTTTCCAAAAAGATGATGTCCATCCATCTGCTACTATGACTAAAGGATATGAACTATATGTACTAGTGGGATCCCTTGCACTTGGCTCAATCTAAAGGAATACTCTGATTACTGCATGAAGTATCAATGAGGCATTAAACTTTACCGTAAGTTTTCCAGCTCACTTTCTTCCAGTGGTGCTTCAGGGTTCCAATAAATAAATAAATAAATAAAATAAAAAGTGAGGTTCTGATTTTCCTGAAAACTTGAGTAAATAGAGATATCTTAGAGCTATAAAATTGCTGTGAATATTTTTTACCTAATAATCTAGATTTGATTGATATAAAGAAGTAAATAGTTTAAAACTACTACCAACCTTTGTGGCGGATATAAGGCTTTATTTGGTTCCAGACTTTGGTCAGCAGGCTGAGTTTCAAACGGTTATAAGGTGAATTTGATACTAAATTTGCAAGGCACTGCAAAGCACAAGAGTAGTTTGTCAATAGGCCTGATTAAACCCAAACACAGACAAAATTTTAAAATGAAAAGTCTTCACACTTATTTGAAAATCATTTTTTTCCTTTACTGTCTTTTTTTTTTTTGGCAGGGGGAGCACTTGTTTTCTCATTGGAACAACTTAAAACTACAAATAAAGGAGTATTTTTAGTAAATCATTTACTTGGATATACAGAGATGGTAGGTAAGATCAAACAAGTAGGTACAAACAGGGTATCTTTAAATAAAATTACTACTTAGTTATATTCTTAAGTTACTTTTCAGCAATGTAAAAAATACAAAATTGAAAGCGATAACTTGGCACATTTACCTTAATTATCTGAGTAAGGGTCTGTGAGGATGACTCCGCCACCAAAGCTAACAGAAGACATCTGTGCAACTCTCTGATGCTGGAAGCAATCATTACAGAGAAGGGCGTAAAAGCCCTTCTGTGGTCACTGGTGTCTTCGGCAACAGAAAGAAACTGCTTTGAGCCTTCCAAGATGGCAGATAAAACTTGCAGAGCACAGGCACGTGTCTGAAATTTCAGGATGATTCATTTCAGTTAGTTAAAAAACAGGAGTTGAGTCCCCTTCTTCCTATTTATGTTTTTAATTTTCAAAGTTTTTAGGACCTTTGTATTTAGAATAAAGGCAATGGGATTATCTATCAAGTCCTAAAAGTAGCCATGAAGTAAGCCACTTGCACCCCACACTTAAAAAAAAAAAAACCTTGAGAGCAATGGGGGAAAGATGGGACAACTGTAATAGAACAACAATAAAAAAAAATGGGAAAAAAAAAAAAAAACTTGAGTCATTTAGGTTTTCTTACAGTAAGGAATAAGTCTAAGTCAAAGAAAAAAAAATACCATTGAATATAACCTTATGGATGGAAAGGAAATTAGTACCTTGGTCAATGAACGGCTAGGTCTCTTAGGAAGAATGTCACTGCATCAATATATTTTATTTATAAAGTTAGAAGATTACTTTCAACTGATACTGTCATGACTTTGCAGCATTCAAAGTCAGAAAAAAAAAGAAAAGAAAGAAAAGAAAGCCAATTTAACCAAAATGAAATGTAAGGTGACAAATGCAGGACTAGAAATATGAAATAATACTGTACCTTCTTTAGCCTGCTCACTCAAAAATGCCAATTAAACACTTTCTGCCAGATTTTTTTAAAAGCAGAAAACCAACATCATAATTCTAGGATCTAATCTAAATATTCATGCAATACGAAACATATCTGAATTTGGTGGTAAAAGGCTTTCCAGGAAATCTGCAACTATATTGTCTCCAAGTAACCAAGGAATAAATCATTTCTGCATGCCTTTTATAGAGTGGAATCATAAACAAAAAACTAAGAGTTATTGCTTTGAGAACAAATTTGTAGTATAACAGTATGACTCTTTTGAATTAAGCACAATCACTTAAGTCAGGAAGTTGATAATGTACTAGGAAACTGGGGGGTTGGGGGGCGATCGAGAGAGAGATCGTGCTCCAGAGGATCCAAGAACTTAGATTGGAGGCTGGTAACTTCTATGGTAAAGGACCAGTCGCACATATTTCGTATTTTAGACTTTGTAGACCACAGAGTCTCTGGAGCAGCTGCTCAACTCGGCCAAGGTAGCACAGATTCTACATAAAGGAAAAAAATGTGACAATGTCCCAATAAAATTTTCCTTATGGACAATGAAAGCAGAATTTCATATAACTTTCGTAGGTCATGAACTATTATTCTTACTTTGATTTTTAAAAACCATTTAAAAGCATAAAAACCATTCTTAGCTCATGTGTCAGACAAAAACAGGCAATAGGTCAGATGTGGCCCACAGGCCATAGTTCACCAACCCTTGATTAGACTGGTCAGAACTGAAAAAGATACATGTCATGCAAAACTTCCATTTCTTTAGAAGGCAATTTAAAAAAAATCACAATTCCAACAGCTCACAAACCAACTGAAAGTAAAAAACAAGTTGTGGAAAGAAATGAACTGATGTTCAAAAATTAAAAATCATCAGTTCAATCAACTTTGGTACTCTAAAAGGGAAAAAGTACCTATGACAATCATAGATGAAAACCAAACTAATGTCATTGAAATTGGTTATTTTTCACCACTGAAATATAAAATCTATATAGAAATGTGATACTATATCAAATTATACTTCTCATTGTTAATTTAATTTTTTAAGCCATGCTTAATATATCTTTTGTTGTAAAAATGCTATTTATGACCTTGAATCTGGTTCAAGTTCTGCTTCATTTATTCTTATATCAATATTTAATATACTGTTTACAGTTCTAAACAGCACTTTCAGCAGAAATTACTGATGTGCAAGCATTAGTGGTACAGCTCTCCAGAGAGCTCATCTCATTACGTTTTTATCATCTGAGTATTTGCAATGATGGATGAAAGACGATTCAATCTCATAAACATCAGTGTGCTCAGTTTCACTGAAAGGTAGTTTCACCGCCTTGGGCATGAAGGCTTTTTCAAAGGTAAAGAAACAGGAAAGGACTTTTCATTTTCTGCTACTTAAGAATATAGCAGAAACGTCTGCTGAGGTGGCTCAGTCTATCCTTATTTTTTCCTTTTTTATGTATGTTTGATCTCAGAATAGTTCTGGGAGGGTGATGAAGAAGTCACTGCTGGGAGTGGGTACCATGGAGGTTTCAATATAGGGCACCTGGCTGTTCCATTCTTTGGCTTTGTCCAAGTACTAATTTTTCTTCATATATGTTTGGGGTTAATTTCATTGGGTCACATTCCCAAAGTTGGTTGCTTTTAGGTGGAGGCATTTGAACATTGTGTCCGAGCTGCTAGATTTGGAGACACCCAAGCAAAGGCCTTGTGCTCTTGGCTGACCATATAAGAGAAAACCTGATTACCTACCATTCTATGGCAGTTAAATTTTTCAACCCTTTATTTTCTTTCCTGGTTATGCTACCAATTATCTAGATTTTGATTCATTTTCCACATTTCATAGCTCTCTAAAAGAGAAATAAATAATCTTCATGGAATTTGAAAATCAGGATAATTCTTAAAGGAAACAAAAGGAATGGTTGCCTTATAGTTTGTTCCTTAGATCGAGTCTTGTTGCTAAATCTACATATTCTACCTTTGTAACAGCCAAAGAAATCATATGGAAGAAATTCTTAAATTAGTTGCATTATTTTACTGATTGCTCTGTGTTGTCTAGAAACAGGATGTGCTTTCTGAAGCACATTTCCAACATGTAAACATGTGACAATTTCCTAAATTGCCAAATCTTAAAGGAAATCTCTGTTTTCTCCTTCCCAATGAACCATCCTAGAAGCTCACATTTCAATTTCCTGAAAGCAATCTCTGTCACTGTTGGTGTCCTGAATGGAAGAGGCATCTTTCCATCTGTCCAAGGTTCTTTGGAAAATTTCTCAGCATATCAGTGAAAATTATTCTTCTAGCTGCATCTACCACAGGTCATATCAGAGCTGCCACGAACTCAAACTATTATCACTGTGCACTTCAATGACAAGATACACTATTGTCATGTTTCACCCTGGCTAAGAGAAACTTCAATCATCCAACTCTATACTCAATGAGCACCTGAGAAGATGACCTCACAGCCTTTACATATGACTGTGCCTTTTAATCTAGCTCCGATTAATCCAGAATGCTGTTCCATTCCAGTTACATAAGTAGTACTTTTAAGTTTTTGCACATAACTTCCTAGAAGTCTTTTTCAGAAGTGTCTCCCATTGGCATCTTCTACCAGAACACTGTCTTCTAGCATGTGTCTTGGTGAACAATTAATTACACTATGGAGAGTTTGCAGAGGTGTGCTCCAAGTCTCACTGTGTACAATAATAACCACCACACTTATTTACACCCTTATAAACTTAATATCTGCTAAAAATATTGAGTGTAATCATGTCACTTGTCATTACTTTGAACTGATTACTTTTAATCATTATTTTGATCTTTTACAAATCCTCTTTAAGAATGATGCTGGTTTTCCATCTCCAGGACCTTAACGAGGCTTTTGTGCTGGACTTACAACTCCCAGAAGAAAGTTCTGTATTTTGTTTACTCATCGTATTTCTTGCATTCATTGAAGTTAAACAGCAAGACCATATCTAAGAGATACCCAAATCAAAGAGGACCACTTTGAAATATGTAAAATTTCCCATGGCACTCTAATTCAAATGTAAATTTTTTTTTTTTTAAGAGAGAGGGGAAGGTAGAAAGAGTGAGGGAGAGAAACATTGATGTGAGAGAGAAACATCAATTGTTTGCCTTCTGTATGCACCCCGGCTAAGGACCGAACCCACAACCCAGGCATGTGCCCTAACTGGGAATTGAACCAATGACCTTACGGTTTGCAGGATGATGCCCAACCAACTGAGCCACACCAGCTAAGGCTCAAATGTAGATATTTTAAAAACAGAAAGATAGAAACATCATGAAAATTATTTCAATCTACTTTGATCGGGTATGATCTCATAACCTCTCTGTAGTCATATCCCCATCTCACATGTCCCACATCCCCTTAGTGATAGTGCAGGAGGTTTACTTGGCTTGCTACTTGCTCTACAGCACCATCTCCTTGGCTGCTTATGGCAGCTACCCTCAGCTGGAGGGTCTTTAAATATAAATTTAAGACGTGTATGTGTGTATAATTTTAACCTCTACAGCAGTTCTCCTTTCAATTACTGGAATGGCTTCATTACTAATTTATTTGTCATCATTCATTTTCTCTTTTTCTCCCAGGTTCATTCACTATTGATTCAGTTAATTTGAACATTTCTACTTGTTTAAATACTTAGGATATTGGGTATGTGAAATACCCTACAAAGCATGTTTTGTGTATGGGTATAACTGAGGCTAGTTTATTTTTCTTCACCCTGTAAAAGCTTTTGAAGGGTCATTTAGAAGTTTTCTTATATGGTAATTAGCTATTTAAGGAGATAATCATCGGTAGTTCCAGTGGATTGTGAATTGCTAGCCCTCCTCCTTATTTTCAAGGTAAAATCTTAAAAAATAGGAAAAGGAATAATACCACTGGCTTAATCAAAGCTATTCACTTTGAGAGGGTAGTTAGTAACCTGAGGACACCCAGATGCCACTCAGCATCACTTTTAATGTTCATTATCATAAGGGGAATCTACACAGCAGACTATTTTCCTTAGTTGGGTAAGAGTCTAACTTCTGGAGAGGAGTTAATATATCCAAGAAGAGCTGAATACATGATCAGCCATAGACACTTACCCTGCTGCAGTTACCCATGACTGCCAAGTTATTTTTCTTTTTAAAATTCTCATTAAACTATGTAAATATTTATTATACATGAGCTGAAAAATATGGAAAAGTTTAAAGAAATAAAATCATATTTGGGATCACATAATTCTATATTCGGTACTTTCATCAAACATCATAAGCACTTTTCTAAACCTTACATGGCCTTCATAACCATTATGTACATCATAACCAGTATGATAGTCCACTGAGTATTTAAGGCAGTTTTAATTTTTTCCTATCACAAATACCATGGCCATCAACATTTTCATAAAAGAGAGAAAAGCAAAGCTGCTTCAGTGCAGCTCAAAGGGGATCTGAGGCAGTAACTCCTGCTCAAGCTTCGAGCAGGCCCCGGGGCAGAGGGCTCTCCCGAAGCCTGTATCCACATAAGCCCACTTCCTAGTCTCCCGTCCATCGAGTGGGCCTCAAGTCAGGGCCTGGGTTGGTATGAGTGAGGGTTGTGTTCAGATAAGACTGGATAAGGCAGAGAAAACAACAGACTTTTAAGATTTTTCTTCCCAGCATTAACACTTAGAATCCAAATTCTCCTACCTTTGGGGAAGGATCTTTTAATATAAGAGTCATCAAGGAGACAGACTGTGGGCTTCCAAGCTCAGGTGTATCAGAAACAAAAGCTGACCAGTAGCCATAAAGAACTTTTTTTTCTACTGATTTTATAGTAGAAAGAAAACAAGCTAATGCTCCTTGGCGAACTTTGGCTTGGTAAGACCTTTAATAACCAAGATAAAAAAGAAAAATGTCTTTTAATAGTTTTTTAAAAAATATAAGCATGGAATACTATTTATTCCAGGTAACTCAAATTACACATTGAGAAATTCAACATTCTAAGTCCTAACAATGCCAACATGGTATTAAAAATTATTTTTCAAAACATAACTAAAACATGTTAAAGCAATTTGTTTATATAACACGTTAATAAAGTCCAACAATTAAGAAAGCAAGTAGAGAGAAAATAAGAGGGCAGCATGTTCATGTTAAGAAACTAGTGTCAGATATGAGACACTGCAGAGTACCCACACGTATGTGCCAGACACTGTGTGGCACACATAAACCAACCCCCACCACTGACGAGCTTATTACCGGCAGAGACGTAGTTGAAGAGATAACTATAACACATTATTATTGACACTAACGCAGAGATAAGTAAAAGGGTTACACAGCAGAGGTACCTAAGCCAGAGTGGGGGTAGAGGGGGCTCCGAAAAGTCTTCTCAGAGGATATGACTGTTGAGTAGTAGTTAACAAGCCATAAAAAAAAAAAAAAAAGTGAAAGGATATCCCAGGCACAGAAACCACATGTGCAAAGGCAGATCAAGAGAATGAGGTAAAATGCAGAGTAATGCAAAGTCCCACATAAATGCAAATCTTCAAGTTAAATCACATGCAGCAGTCAGTATTTTAAGCAAACTTATAACAACTTACATGCAAGGCATAAAAATATAACAAAATACTACTACCTCATTTTACTCTGCATGCCTCCTTCAGCATCAGAATAGTCTGACTCACTACTGCTGACCCTTTTCCAAATGGAAGAACTGAAGGGTGAGGAGACTCCATCTTTTCCTGCAGCTCCACTTCCATCTAATGGCAAACTCTGGACACCCAGGGAGGAGGGAGGCTGAGTGTTCCCTTCATGCAGGGACACTCTGCCCAAGCCAGCGACCGGGGCTGCTTCTCTTTCACCACTGGGTTCCTCCTCCTCCTCCTCTCCTTGCTGGATTTTCTTTGGTTTCATTTTTGATTTTTTCTTTTTATTCTGATGGTAGGAGCAAATGAAAACACATATCTGATAGCAATTTCAAAACAGCTTCTAATTGATCATTGATACTTTCTCGTTTGTTAATTACCAAGTATGTTCCCAATGTGTAGCTGAAAGAAGTGAAAAAAAAGTGGCACTTACTTAATACCCTGTATGCCAGTCACTATGCTAAGTGCTTACACATACCTGATAGGATTATGAGAAGCAAGGTATGAAAAATGTGGGACAGAGCAACACTTGTGGCCTGGGTTTAAATTTCATCTCTGTGACACTGGGCAAATCATTTAGCCTCTATGAGTTTGGTCTTCACCATCTGCTGAGTATAAGGCTAATTAATACCACCTACCTCGCACAGTGTTTGTAAAAGCATTCGGCCTTCTCAACTAGAGTCCTGCAAGAGAATTAAGGTCTATAGAAAATGACTTGAGTGACTATTTTCTCAGTTCTCCCAAATAAGATACATAGTTAGTACCATTCTAGATATATAGATGATGTTAATCCATTAGATACAATGCATGTTTTAGGGCTTTAGAGCTTTGTAGGTGTAGGTATTAAGTAAAAGCCAGTTTCTTTTTTCCTACTTTCTTTCTGACATCCAAAAATCTTTGGAATCTGTGCCCTCCTCCGCATTCTCAAGGTCCCTGACCTTGGGGAAGAAGGTCCTCATCAGTTCTACCTTAGATTATTAATGTGGCTCCACACTCATACCCTTTCACTTGTTATCAGTGATTTTTCGAAAATGCAAATCTTATCATCTTATTCTGCTAAGTAAGATTCTTCAATGAATCTCCACCTCTTATACGATAAAAGTCCAAATTCCTTAGTATACTATATAAGACCCTTATGATTTGGCCTCTGCTACAGACTTGTCCCACCCCTCCCTTCTGCACACCTGACACTACACCGACTAGTTAACAACGGGCTGTACTCACACTCATTCTCTATATTTATGCAGCTTTTGGTCCTTCAAAATAAAATCATTCCTTTTCTGTACTACCACTCATTCTTGAGTCTCAGTTTAGCCACATCTTTACAAAGCCTTCTTACTCCTCAGTTTGACTGGGTGCCCTGAATGTGTTCCCAAAGTACTGTGAATATGCTGCTGAAAGAAATCACAATATTGCATTGTAGTTGTTTATCCATTTTTGCCTTCTTCCCCTCAAGCTCCTAAAAACAATCTGTATCTTTAATGCTTAGTATAATGTCTGGCCTATCGCAGATGTACGGTAAATACTGAATAGATGGATGAGCTAAATAATTCTTAATTATAAGCATTTTTATCAGATATTACATTTCTAGATATAACTCCTTGGTCATATATCTTATATTCTAGGTTCTCCAACAGAAACATGAGGGAGATGGCAGCTATCTGGAAGGGCTGGGAAATCTGGTGAATATAAGGAGGGTGAAGATAGTGAGTTGACTCATAGTTGGGTTCTAATGGTCCAGAGGTTGGCAAGTTACAGTCCTAAGGCCAAATCCAGCCTAGCACACAGCCTGTTTCTGTAAAGTTTTACTGGAATGCAGCCACACCCATTCACTAATAAAATGTCTATGGATGCTTTTGCACTAGGACATCAGAACTGGCAGCTGCAACTGAGACCTAAAATATGCACTGGCTAGCCTTTCACAGAAGAAGTCTGTTGATTTGTGATCTTGAGCACTTGAGAGACGAGGACGCTTGGCTTTGGGTGTAAAGTGAATGCCCATTTTTATAGCTGTTATACTGACTAGGTATCTTAGAAGTGTAAGATGCTCTGACTGGTATTTTCCGCAGTGTGGTGAATTTAAATTCACTACGTTAAAACTCCTAAACTGAATCAAATTCAAGGTGAGCCTTTGGCGTAGTAGTGATGCAAATCATAGAAAACACATAGCAAGCAATTAAAAACAATCCGCCACTTAAATCTAAATAGACATAAGCATACCGCAGTTGGTCGAGATGCGCTGGATTCTGATAGCTGTGATTTGATAGGCGGTCGCCCATCATACTGAGGAAGCAGAGTGGGGTATAACACCGCGGGCATCTCTATGTTTATTCCAGGGAGTCCATAAAACATGCATTTCTAGTGATGATGATTAAGAAAATGCACAGAAAATGTAAGTCAAAAACCAGAATTATTCATTATGTTCTGGATCACATAACAGATTAATGTTTAGAAGCTTATTAAGCAACTAAAAATGGGACAGAAGATAGATAGCTTGTAGGACTTAACGAAGAGTTTAACCTCATCCAGTTGGGTCAGATCAGGTTAGATTTGATTTTAGTTTACTTATTATTTTTATTTATTAATTTTATAATTTATCCAGTTATATCTAATTATTTTATCTAAATGTAATTTTTTAAATTTAGCTTATCCATATCCACACCTAGATATCTATCTCCCTGACTATCTGGGAGTAGGGGAGATGGCACAGGGGAAAAATTAAAATTTCAGTCATGATAAAGCTAAGTTTTCATACATGGCTTTAATCTGAGGCCAGCACAAAGCTTCTTATTATTTTCTGAAGACAGTTGGGTCCCCAGAGAGGCTGACATGACTTTCCCACTGATTGGCAGGCTCAGAAGCCAAAGGATGGCCTGCCTACTAAATGGAGGTGAGAGCCAAGGAGAAGCCCTGGCTCTTCTTTCAAACATAAAGAGGTTCAAGATCATCTAAAATTAAATTATCTACAGATCATACCCATTCCCTTCCTAAATTAAGGTAAACAGATTAAATTATGGAATTTTGATACATTTACTAAAGCAAGGCTTATTATTTTCAGTTCTTAATTTTAAGTATGTTTGAAGATGAGCATTTTATTCTTCTCTCTTAAGATGTAAGACCCTAAAGCTAGCCTTGGATTGATTAAGTGGTCCTTATACCTGGGGTTTAAATAGGAAAGACACTAACCACAATGAGGATGTGGGTTTAAACAGACAATGTCTTACCTTTAGCACACCTAGGAGAGCTCCAAGTTCATCAGTCTGTGCCAGTTTCATCTTCCCACCATTCAGAAGAGACTGTATACCTTTTAATGCATTTTGTAACAACTAGGGGGGAAAAAGGAGACCAAGTTAAGAGGTAAATGAGATATGGTTGTCCAGGGATCAGCTTTCTAGCACCACTTAGAATGGAGGAGAAAATGTCTCTAGATGATGAATAAACCTTTAGACAGAGAGGGGGAAAAAACCAAAAATGAAAATGGAAAAAAGAAAAAAAATCCAGGGAAGAAATGTGATGAACTAATTATTTTCCAGAAGAACAGAGTGCTCTTATTGAATAAGAGGGGTCTTATCGTACATGTCTATAAACCAGCATGTATAAATGGTGAGTAAGAACAAAAAGAAGACATGTTCGGTGGAAAGAATGTGATAGGAATGAAAAAGTGGCAGCAGAGGTCAGAAGTGGAAAATCTAGAATGCAGCAATCTCAGCAGCTCTTAAAGGCAAAGAAATGAAACGTGGGAACAGGTTTCTGGAGGACAATTCCGATCAAGATTGATTTTTTGAGCCGGTAACTCATTTCCAGAATTCTGTCCTTAAGAAACACTCCTCACATGGAGAGGATGTAAATTGCAGCCTTGTTTGAAATAGTAAAAACATTGAAAAAACTTCCATTTCCATAAATTATGACAATGCTTATATAAGAAGCTAACCCTCTGCTACATGTAAAAGTCAACAGTAAGAATGACAAGCACTTTAAATGCTTTATTTCATATACTCCTCATAGGACCCTTTGCCCCATTTCACAGATGAGGAACACGGAGGCTCAAAAAGTTAAGTAATTTGCCCAAGGTCTGCCAGCGAGAGAAAGCATGAGGTACAGGAATAGGTAATGAAAAGAGGTCCAAGAGATATTAACCTTAAAAAGGAGAAAAGTGGCAAAACTACATATTTAATATGATCATTTACATATAGAAAAAAATCTGGGGGCATGCAGAACAATTTGTTCCCAAGTGGTTGTATCTGAGCAGAGGACTATAAGGAACTTCACCATCTAAAGTCTGTAATTTTTGAAATGTGCCACTCAGAATTTAAAATACTTGAACTATCATATTTATATCATATTTTTAAAAAACATTTTATTTATTTATTTTTAGAGAGAGGGGAATGGAGGGAGAAAGAGAGGGAGGGAAACACTGATCGGCTGCCTCTTGAACACTCCTAACCAGGGACCCAGCCTATAACTCAGGCATGTGCCCTGACTGGGAATTGAACCAGCAACCTTTCAGTTTGTGGGACAACACCCAACTCACTAAGCCACACCAGTCAGAGCTGCATCATATTTTTTTAAAAAGAAATAAAATACTGTATATATTGTGGAATCCACTCTTTATTTCCATCTAAGAGATAGTCACTAGTCTGAAACTGTATTGTTTTTTCAGTCAGGAGGGGGAAAAATAGTTTTCTTTAAAAACCTGGAGTTGTAAAACAAAACAACAGCAAACAAAAAAAAACAAACCAATTTCTTGTAATTTAAACTTGAAAGATATGATTTCAGTCTTTTTATTTATTAATTAAAATATTTTACTGTTGTTCTATTACAGTTGTCCCCATTTTTCCCCCTTTGCCCTCCCCTGCCCCACCTACCCCCACGCCCACAGCCAATACCCACCCTGCTGTCCATGTCTGTGGGTCATTAATACATGTTCCTTGACTAGTCCCTTCCCCTTTTCAGTCTTTTTAGGTTACCAGCATTCCACTAATGCCTGTATCTCTAGATTAAACTAATACAGCCACCAAATCAAACTCTTCGGTAACAGCTTCTGTTCCACTGCTGCTTCTAGACACATCCGTAACGTTCACAAGATTAGTGGTAGTTCCACCTACCATGCAAAACGTGATATCATCCATATCAGATGATTTTGGAGACTGTAAAGTGGTCAAGAAAGCTTGGAAGCAGATATTCTGGTAGGGCTCCTCCAGGTACGGCTGTCCGGGCACACTAAAGCACACACAGAGAAAGCAACTCAAACTCAGTCTCCTTTGAAATGGGGCTTGCAAAAGAGTAAGAGTTGAAAGCAGCAATAATATAGACTAATGGCAGCAATAATATAGACTAATGGAGTTGGAATATGCCCTTGGATGAAACTGTATTATGGAAGACCTGTGCACTTCGGTTAATTAATGCTGTGGGACAGGCCCAAGACTGAAGTGAATAAGAAGAATGATTTGCACAGGGAAGTTACAGAAGTTTGTAGTGGAAGAAGTATGGGGAAAAATCGTATTTAGTTCTGCAAAGGACATGATGCAGACAGGTCCTGTCAAGTCGGAATCACGTAGCTAGACCTGCTTTCCTGGTCACGGGACAACACGGCAATGGAGACAAAATGTCATGCCTCAGTTGGAATCTGCGCTGCTCATTTTCTACTGCAGGAATCTACAAGTGGGCAGCTGAGATGGGTTCTGTTTTCTTAGAAGGAATTGGCCTTGACAGGCAAATCTCATCAAAGCTTCAATTCATATGAATATACCCTTCTAAAAGACTGAATAAGGTCAGAATTTATATCAGCAGGAAACAAAACCTTGACATACTGCACATATATCACATTACTATATTTAGGGATAAGGTCCTAGTCTATTTTTCCTTCATTTCTTTACAAGCAATATGAAAATTAAAAATAAACAAAATAAGATGATATTATTAGCAAAGAACAGTAGGTTATTTTTCTAAGTTGGCTCTGGCTTCAGACAGATTGAACCACCTACAAAGGGCCCACGAGAGGCCCCATATTATTACAACTAGGAAATCTGATTGGATCCACATACCTGAGACATAAGTTTGCCATACAATGTACTGCAGCTCTCCTAACTTCAGGGTCAGACTGAGCCAAGTCACTCAACTTCACCAAGAGTCCACTCTTGCCTAATAAGTCTGGGAGGTACTAAAACAAAATAACGGCCAATATTGGTCAAAAAACTGCTTTTGAAAAATACTACTCTTTAAACAGATTTTTTTTTTTTTACTAAAGGGCAGTTAAACACCAAAAAACTAGCTTCTCGGGACATCTTTCAGATGGGCATGCAAGGATATGCCAAAAGACAACAGTAAGGGCCATCGCTCCTAGCCTAGGGAGTGGCAAAAGGATTTAGTCTTGGCTGCATAGCTGAAGGGTAATGATAACAGATAATAAAGGTTAATACTAATGAAGTGCCAAGCACTTTACAAGTACTGTCTCACTTCATCCTCAGAACTGTTTCACACATGAAGAAATGAGCCTCAGAGTGGTTGAGTAAGGGCTGCTCAGACACATCTAATGGATGGCAGGACAGAAACCTAAACAAAGGCCTGTTGGTTCTGAACCTGTGCCCCTAACCCTTCACAAAACAAAAACAAAAACAAACAAACAAAAACAACCTGGAACACAGTTTAAACTACCTTTTGACATTTTGAGCTATTGCCATAAACCAGAGCTGCCAGGGCTTGAAGAATTTTCACGTGTGTCCAGGAACTGCACTGCTGAAGAGCAGAAATCATATACGTCAACAGGAAATTCAGGTTCTGTTCATCAACAATCACCTATAGGTAGAGGAAAAAATACATATGACCAAATTCAAAAAAGTTTTTAATCCTTTTCAGACATGTATGCTCATCCAAATTAAGCTATGTAAGAGACAGAGAGTGCGATGTGTCCATCTTTCTTGTGTCAAAAAGATTAGCTCTTAAGGCCTTGAAAGTTTGATCAAGACAGAGCCTTCTTGCCTCAGGGCCTTGCTCACTTCTTCCCCTTTACTCCCTCCACTCAAAGTAGGTCCTGACAAATTTCCTTTAACTTTTCCTTGAACTAACCGGACATTGGCAGCTGTAAATATATAGATAGGTAAGACTCAATCGTTGAAATTTCTTAATTCAACTAAATTGCCTTATATATAATAAATGCTCAACAAATAAACTGTGAGTAAATATCTATTAAATAGCTACTATATTTCCACCACAATGTGGTGAATACAATAGGAAGAGATGGCATATGCCTGTCCTCAGGTCATTTATAATCTTGTTGGGACAAAGTAGGCTAATCCAAATATCACCTCACAGACAACTGAGATAAACTGTCATCAAATGCTAGAGACTTGGTTAAGGGCTGTAGATGCCATAGGCAATTAGAAACTATTCCCACTGCCAGTGTGACAAAGATGATATACCTGAGAACAGTAAGTATTTGGAAGTTATCACATCAGTCTGAAAAATTCTAAACTTGAAAACAGCCTTATTCCATTTAAGAAGTCACATGCAGCAGACACTGTTAGTAGCCTACAGACATTCACTTCCTCTTTTTTTGTTGGAAGAGTAATTTTGTCTGGGTGCTCATCTCTCCCACATGAGACCTGAAGGTAAATCCTAATTAGTCTAATAAGAGAGTGGTTCTCTACCAGGGGCAATCTTGTTCCCACAGGAACATGTGGCAATGTCTGTAGACATCTGTGACTATCACATGCGGAAGGATGCTACTGGCATCTAGTATGTAGAGGCCAAGGATTCAGCTAAATATCCTACAATACACAGGATAGTCCTTCACAACAACAAACGATCTAATCCAAAATTTCGGTAGTACCAAGGTTGAGAAACTGTGATGTTAGGGTTGAGCTTCACCCTGTAATCATCTAGGGAGCTTAAGCCATCCAGGTGATTCTAATGTGCAGTCAAGGTTGATACTCCCATTTAAGCCACTTGTGGTCATTAGCATTCCCTGATCAAAATGATGTAGAGGAGTTCTCATAAGTCTCCCCAGCCAAATATCACGGGAGGTCTGCTGGAGTGTCTGTGGGACAAATTTCCCCATTCTTCAATTAAAAAGACACAGAAATAAACATTCTTCTGCTTCTGCTTGGTGTTATTTCTTTAGCATAGGATGCCGGGAATTGAAGCAGCCATCTTATGACTGTGAGAGACGCTGGCTAAGGATAACTCACATACTGCGGGTGGAAAGACGCCAGTAATCCTCTTGTTTCTAAGTGCCCTTACAGCTGCCTCCCTCAGGGCATCATTCAAACAAACAAACAAAAAAACCTGTTCAGCTACTCTGGGCTGGCTATTCTGTTTCTTGCAGCCAACAGCACCCTAAATTACACAATGCTAATTGATAAGTTTTGCGTGGTATAGTTGACATTCTCAAAATATCTAAATCAATAAAGTTATTGGTGAAAATTAAAAATGTGTCTTTTATTTTATGAAAAAGACTAAACAGACTTTTTGGCCAACTCAATATTTCAAAGGTACTTAGTTATTCTCAAAGTTCATAATCTGAATTCTAAAGTTTCATAAATGATTACCTGTAATGTGTTAAGTAAATGGTGGGTAAGCTGAGACACTTTGCTGACAAGATGATTCTGATTAAGAGGCACCAGTCGACAAGCCTGGACAAGAAGAGTACTGACAACCTACGAGAAACAAAAAAGAACAATGAAAAAGTGATATACTTATTAGTCACGTGAAGACCCTCCTCTCTCCCCCCAAAACCATTGGCAAATAGGAAAATAAAGTGACTATTAACACTCAAAATGGGGAAAGATGAAATTTGAGGCAGAGAGTAGGAAATGACATCACAAAAATAGGATGTGCTAAAAAAGAAGGAAAAGAATCAATATGGTTTTTGACAGGCTAAAGACTCCAGAGTCTCTCTATACAGGTAGAAGGGGTATACTTAAATAACCAAAGAGAGGCTTCCATAATATAAAAGCACACACTTAAGTTAAAAATGCCAGAAAGTAGCAAACCAGATTTTCAACACCACTGGGAAAATCAGAAATGATGCTTGTATGAATTTAATGTAAAAATTAGGGAATTCTAAAAAAAAAAAATTGCACTATTCATTCATCCACTGATGTTTATTGAAATAAAAAGGGTCTGAGAACCTACTATGTGCTAGATAGTAAGCTAGCTCTTTGTGCTCCAAAGGTAAACAAACAATATTTCTGAACTCAAAAAGTTCACAATCTAATGAGGGAAACGAAATACTCACAAATACTTAAAGTGAATTAAGTGCTAAAAGGATTAAGTACAAACCCTGGGGAAATAGCAATTAGGGAGGTCTTGTGGAATTGATTTTTAAGCAGAATCGGGAATGATTTGAAGGATGAGTAAAAATCTATAGACAGACAAGGCACTGAAAGGCATTGCAAACAAAGGGAATGGAATGTGCCCTGGCCGGTGTGGCTCAGTTGGTTGGAGTTTCGTCCTGTAACCAAAAGGTTGAGGGTTCATTTCCTGGTCAGGGCACATACCTAGGTTGCAGATTCAATCCCTGATTCAGGAGGCAACCAACTAATGCTTCTTTCTCGCATCAATGTTTCTCTCTTTCCCTTCCTCTTTCTCTAAAAAAGCAATGAAAAAAATGTCCTCGAGTGAGGATTAAAAAAAAAAAGTTTATAAAGCGAATAAAGTGCAAAGACTTAGAATACTAGTGAAGTAAAACACCAGTAGGTGCTTAAGGAACAGTAAGTTATAAGTGATTGCACAGAGAGCGCAAAAGGAGGAGTTACAGAATGGGAAACTGGACAGGCACTTATTTTTGATGCAAAAATATCAAATTATACAAATAAAAAGTCTCCAACTACTCCTTGATTCCACTGTGTTCCTTGGTGACACAAACTATTATTCTGTTGTGAACTCTTTGTACCTATAAATGTACATAAGTTTTCAACCCCCCCACCCTATATTGGTCTTGTACTGTACAAACTGTTCTGTAACTTGCTTTGACCATTTACCAATATGTATGGAAGATCCTCCAAATCAAAGTTTTACTACTATAATCAGATTTCTTCCCCAATTAGAAAGGATCGCTCTGGCAATAAGCAAAGGAAGGTTTGGAGACGAGCTAGACTGGAAGCAGGCAGTAAGAGAAGACTAGTGGAAAAGTCCAAGAAAGAGTCATCTGGCCTGAGGGCCCAAGGCATTGACAAAGGGAATAGAGAGGAGGAGATGGTCTGAGATATATTTATGAGCTAGATTGTAAAGAATCCAGACTGGATAGGACCTGGAGGGAAGGAAAGGGAAGAAACAGTCTGTGCCTGTGTGACTTGGCAGACTGTGCATGTGCATCCTTGTGTGTGGAGGGAACAGGACTAGCTGGGGAGGGTGTGTGTATGGAGATAATGCACCCATTCTTAGGGACAGTCAAGTCTGAGGTGCCTGTGAACACCAGAGGCAGTGGTATGATTGGGTCAAGAGCTCAGGGAATTCAGTAAGTGGCATCCAAGAGATGATGTCCATGAATACTATTACTCAAAGTACTTCTAAAGAGGAGGCAGAGTGGGCAGAGCCTAGCGTGAAGGAACAAAAAAGGCAGGGACTTTGTGACAGATTTAGGTTCCAATTCTAGCCCTGCCTTTGCCAGCAACAGGACATTGGATCTTTATGAGCCTATGCGTTTTTATAAGTAAAATAGAGCTAATTATACCCGTGCTCTACAGTTCCTGGAACTGTGCACGGGAAAGCACAATACGTGATCTGTGTACCGTGTACTCAGTATAGTAGCAGTGACTTTTACATACAAAACATTCTGGGTGCCGGAGCGGAGCGGGAAAGGGGTGGGGTGTGTGTGTCTGGAAGGTGGAACCAGAGATGACACACGCGTTGGTAACAGAAGTCAGCAAGTGGGTTTTGAAAGATGCAAGTTTGCACGGCACTTCAGTCTTCCAGATAGAGGAAAGAGAATGTGCCATGGTCGGAAGGGGCAAACCAGCCTGGAACTAAGTAATTCGAAGTCGGGGTGAGAAAAGCCCCGAGAGGCAGGCGGGAGCTACCCGCTAGGGTCCCTGAGGGGTGGGACCGGGGCCAGCAGATGCTCCCGAAGTCCTCTCCGCCGGGCACCCCGCCTACCTCCGGGGCCACGCCGCCGCCCTCGCTGTAGTTCTCGGAGATGAGCTGGTCTAAGAGCAGGTGGATCTCGGTACGGGAAGCGCTGCTGTCATCCGGGCGCATGGCGCAGAGCCTGGCCGACAGGCGGCGGAACGCCGTGCCCTGCTCTTGGGGTGGCGCCCGCGGCACCTCTCCAGGCGACCCGTTCAGCAGGGAGTTAGCTACTTGCACCATCGCCATCTTTCCTACGTAGAACAACGGGGGAAATACTTCCGGGGCATCCCGGGCTCCCCGCTCTAGTTCCGGAAATACTTTTTTGGGGCCACAACCCAACGCGATTGAGTTCCAAGACTTTGGGGAACGGCTCTTGAGACTAGTACCCAGCAAATACCGATTAGAAATTTGCTTGGAGACATTTTTCGGCGCCCACCTCTCCCTGAACCCTGACTGAAAAGTGGAGATCCTGTTTGTCCTCCCAGAAAGTTTGTTCCTGAGCAGCACTGACATTCCTGTTTCCTACTAGCGTTTCAGATTTCGGCTGGAGCTGGTGAGGGGCCGCTGTAGACGGCAATGGCAGAAACTGCTAGTTTTACCACATTCCTCTACTCAGATCAGGGGACTCAGGCAGGGCTCTTGGTCTCACCTGCATGGAGGATGGGGGCGGAGAGCTGGCTAAATCTCTTCCACGTGCACCGTGTTCAGGCTCTGCAGTCCCGGTCTCTCCTGCGCCGGAGCCCACAGATGCCTGCCAGAGCAGACCCACCAAAAACTTAAGTCTCAGGAGAGGGTGCCAGGAAGGAGCTGAGGCAAAAAATGAATGTAGCCCCTGTAGTGTCTATAATTTGCCACTCGAATGAATTCTGTACCTAGTTAAATGTCTACTATTACGAAAGCGGAAGTGATATTATTTTGAGGGTCCACCCAGTGTATCTTTGGTTCCTGATCCTTCCCAATTTCTGGCTGCCCGGTGACTCTCCCTCTCACTGAGTCAACAGCAGCCCGTTTTGTGGGGAGAGCAGGCCAGCCTGGAATAAAGGGCCAGGGTTCAGCTTTAGTTTCAAATTAGGCTTTGTTAAATTAGACAACAATGGGCTCTGCTGAGAGAGAAAAGTTCTTCATGAATTTCAGAAATGCCCCTTTACATATAAGAACAAGCCTTAGAGATCTGAGCGTGCAGAAGGTTCAGGACGTGACATGAATTCTTGTCCTGCAGAAAAAGGGAAAGTGTGGTTAATGAGGAAGAAGGGATAGACAAGTAGTGAGGGAAAAAGGGAGAGAAAGAGAAGAGGAAGAGAGACTGGCGGGGAGAGGAAGGGAGAGAGAATATTTATGAAAACATAACCTTTGCCCTTATAATTTCACTCCTAGTAATCTATTCTATAGGAAACATTTCCCCAGGTGAACAAAAATATAAAATCTTTTTCCTTACAGCAACCTGCACAATAGCAAAAAAAGTCAAGTTAATAAATAACCAAGAAAAGGATATTGGTTAAATGAATGATAGTAAATGCATTCATTAGTAATCATATAATCCCAAAAAGTGAGATCTATTTGTGCTGACATGGAAAGACACCCACAATTAATGTTAAGTTGTAAAATATAACATGTTATGCACAATAGGATACTTTATATGAGATAATATGATATATGTTGATTTATGCAAATAAAAGCCACAGTGGAGGGCCTGTGCTAACTTCATTATGCTTCACAGACAGACCTGGGCTCTCCCACTCATTCTTTATGTGGCCATGAGTAAGTCATCTTTCTGCTGGAGCCTTAGATTCTTCATATGCATAACTCTGAGATTTAAAAGTGATAATCTTAGAACCTGCCTGGCAAATAGCAGAAGCTGAGAACTCGGTGTTTCTTCTTACAGTGACTGTATGTATTTCAGGGAAGCAGTTAATGCATAAGTTTGGTAAATCCTTCTAGACTCCAAATATAGAATAAGTACAAACTTACTGTTTTCCAAACACATGTGGAACTTGTATGGAATAAAATACAGAGCAGTTTAATAGCATCGTTGGGTCAACAGGATGCTACAACCCTCATGTGGGTTGCCTAACATTTTTTACATTATAATGGTGGCCCTCATGGGCCAATTTGAAAATATGAATCAAAACACTTAAAAGTGTTCATGGCTATGGGTTTGAATGGAGGTTCATCACTGTATTTCCAAATGGATAATGAGGTAATAACAGGAGAAAGTCTACAGCAGCCAGAGATTCAATTAGAGATTCGTGGGACTCCAGACATTCTGGTTTCTCACCATCACATGAGGGTGATGCTTCCTCTTGAGGAAGGGCACCTTCAGAAATAGGGTATATCTGACTCCCATGCTCCCAGGGTTCTTTCCTGTCATTTAGTGAGTTCCAGTTATTATGCCAGTTTTAGGCAAGTAACTCATATCTTGACCTCATGTATCTGTCACAGATCCCTGTGAGGTAGGTATTCTTAATCCCAATTTATAGAAACTGAGACTCTGGGAACTTGAGTAATTTATACAAGACTACAGAGCTAGGAAAAGGTAGACAGAGAATCTAAACTAAACCTGATTTCCAAAGAAAGATTTGAAAAGATGTCTCCTCACTACCACTGCCAAGTCCCCATGGAGTGAGCAGTCATATTCACCCCTAAATCAGGATAGTGACGACAGCCCCAGGAGTAGCTGCCCCAGTCAGAACCCCCATGGCCTCCTCAGGATGGGGTTGTGTGGGTCCTGACTAGGGGGAAGAAATGGGGATTTGCGGAGAAAACCTAGTCAGACAGCCAGAGACAGGGGAACACCACTGGGACAGAGCTTGCTTGTTTCAGTTGAGTTTTTCAGACAACAGGAAAAGATGGGTCTGAACAGGAAGGAGTGGTTGCAAGGGGGGAGCTTGGCCATGAGGGTGATTTGTAGCATGGCCAGCAGCTGCCATCCCAGGACACACCATATGCACAGATGCTGGGCTGTTTGTTGTTCAAGTTTGTACGCTTTGCAAAAATGAATGAAGAAAGATGGGGAAGTGGGTAGAAGGTGGCTCTTTAAAGCTACTTCATGTAAAAAGACAGTCTGGTGTTGAGAAAGTGTTCTGATTTTTGAGTGAAAGAGAACAGCTGGGTGATGTGAACAGACCACATCACCTCTCTAAGCCCAACGTCCATGTCTGTGAAATGAGTGTGGCACCATGACTTCAGAGAAATGTAACAAGGAATAAAGGCACAGCTGTACACCTCACTCATACTTTCACCTCCTTCCACTTCGTTGTAACCAGGGCTACCATGTGTGGTTTTATAGCTTGTGTACTGCACAATTCTCTGTGGTGACAGATAAGCGGGACTGCAATCCATCCCTGACTTCATTTCTAAAGTCTGACACTTGGCACTGCCTCCACCCAGAGGGAAGGACGCTTTTACTAAATAGGATAAGGTGCTGTCTGTTTCCCAAACTGAGCACACACTAGACTCCGTCCCCTGGAAGAGGGCCTTTTTCTAATTCCCACAAAAGTGTCGTTTGAGCTAGTGGTGGTCTCTATCCAGCCTGTCATGACTTCCTGTATTCCAACACAGGCTATTGCCTCATAAATTCCTCACCTTCTGTCAATTTGAGGCAATGGTTTTCCTGTCTGGAATCAACCTACTCCTTAGTACATATTGGGGGCCAATTATAAGCGTGGAAATCTAATGAAACTCTGTTTACTCTGGGAATAGGGTAGAGATAAACCCTGGCAGGAATGAGGGAAAGGAAAAAAGCCTGAGTCATCCCTTTCAGAGAGGGGGCTTTTGGCAAACTGGGGTTTGATCTTTTCTGAGTTCTGGGCTGCAGCTGAAATTTTAAAGGATGACAAAATTTGTAATGTCCACTCCCAGACTGACCCTCAAACTCCAGTCCATGTCACAAGCACCCAGGGAAGCCAGAGTGGGGACCCAGCACTAGAAAGACAAGCTGTTGGGGGCTAGCTTCCTAAACTTTGTACACGCCAGGCAGCATCAGACAGCAAGGTTAATGCATGTGGCTAGCAAGTCCATATGCAACCCATACATTGCCTGCAGAATGAAAAAAGAATACAATAGTCTCTTCAAACATAAGTACAGAGTGCTTAGCAGTAATTTGGTCCCAACTTTAAAAAGTACAGTCAGCTTCTCGAGAATGGACAGACCCACTAGGCAATTTATCTATTTCCTGTTTTGTTTTGTTTTTCTCTTAGAGACATTGTTACCGAAGTCCTGTTATACCCCTGCTCACTTCATTGGCTATGTGTGCTCTAAGCCTGGGGTCAGCAAATTGTTTTTCTAGGTCTCATGAACTAAGAATTGTTTCACAATTTGTAATAGTTGGGAAAAAAGTCAAAAGACTAACATTTTGTGACACGTGAAAATGATATGAAATTAAGACTTCGGTGTTATTGGAACACAGCCACGTTCGATTGTTTAAGAATTGTCTGTGGCTGTTTTGGTGCCACAGTGGCTTTACTTCCAAATGAAAACTTGTTGATTAATGTCACAGTTTATAATCTGGCTTTGGATGCATTAGGTCCCATTTGTCCTTTGCCTCATTGGACGGGTAGAGATATATTTTTATTTTGTTTGTTTTTGCAATTTTATAAAAAGAGTATGAGTGATGCTATATTATGAACATTTTATTTGGAAACTGAGAGTTTCTGGTTTCATTAGCAGAAGCTACTACCAAAACTTTCTAATGGGTGGGAGGCCTCTTGTATTCTTAGAGTGTCCAACTCTGAACTTGCTCTGAAGCTCACGGCTTTTTATCTACCAAACGGTGCTTTTAAGTATTTTTCTACAAATTAGGTTTATTGGCACCTATTTGATAACTTCAAAAATGTGCTTTCATGCCCAGATAGCATGAATATGGGTCTCTGGCAGGGATCTGGGGCACATCATAAATAATAATACTGTGCTACTTATATAAAGAGAGTGTGGACAATTTTTTGGCCCATTATATTACTCCTTTCTACCCCAAAGGTGGGCAGAGAAGGCATTTTAATCTCCTTTAACAGGAGAGTAAAAACAAGATTAGAGAGTGTTAAGTGCTGTCACCTAGTACCCAGGTCTCTGGCTTTCAGTTTGGGGCTCCGCAAGCTCCCCTTTTTGGGACACTCAGCTCCTTCTCTGGTTCTCAGCTTCACCAGCAGTACTTTTCATTCTTCTGGAATGGAAACCTAGTCGCACAATGATACACTTGACCTTCATGCAGTCAGAAGCTTTGGATGGTTCCCCAAGTAAAGCTGAAAATGTAAGAAAAGACATGAAAGGAAAGGAGAGTAGGCATCTGACAACAGTTGCCTTTTCCCTTCTGTATATTAGAATCCCAAAGTATTATTCCATAGATGTGTTGAACATTCCACAGTGGCACACAACCTGCCAAGTCTCTTAACCCACCTACATTCCAGATGCCTGCCTAAATTTAAGTACAGAGCAAGAGTGGACATAGAGTTCTTTTTCTGTATAGAGCCTTCTGTTCTGGTGTCAGGGATGTGTGGAAGCCATGACCAAGCTAACGCTTTGGTGGGTCAATCCAGAAGGGCATGTCCCGATGAAGACCTGTTAGCCGTGGGTTTTAATCACGCTCACCTGTGATGGTAGCAAGAATACGAGCACAGAAAGAGGCGGAGCGGGGAAGCCTCATGCTCCCTCTGCATCTGAGCAGGACAGGGTGGGAACCATGAACGTGAGGAATCGCAGTAGATCTGCAGAGAGTGTAACTGAGTGGGGTCTTCCAGCCTTGGTTTTTCTTCAGTACCTGGTAACTGGCCCTTGGGGATCAAGGGAATAATCCTAAATATAGTTTCTCTATTCCATACTATGGAATGTTCTGAGTCAATAACACCCTTTAAAAACATAGCTTTTCTCCTTTTGTTGTGTTGTCAATCAGGTTTAAGTTGGGGTTTATTTTTCTCCTCTCTCAACAACATTCCAATATTTGCTGATTCCCAATTTATTTGACTGGCATGTAGGGCTTTGGACTGACGAAAAGCTGTCCCATGAGTTCTTCATGATCAAAAATAGTCTCTTCTTTTTTGACAGATGTACTATATTTAACAAATGCAGAAGGCTCTTTCATGAGAGCATTACAAGAGCATTTAAAGAGTGAACCCTAAGGGATTAGTAAATGAGAACTGTTAAATAATCCAGTTCCAGAAATTTCATATTAAAATTTTTATATTGTAGTTTTTGTTGGACTAAAATGAATATAATGAAGTGTAAAGTCACCATAATGATAAAATTTATTTAGGAAGCCTAATATATTGTCACTTGCTTTTCTTATGTGTATTTAGTCAAGGCTCGGTGTTTGGGTTTTTGTTTGTTTGGTTTTTTCCTTCTTATTTCCAAAATATTGTTTGGAGAAATTTGGGGGTTAGAAGCTAAAGAATGCAAAATAAATTTGACTCTGCATTGTGTGTGTGAAATTATTAGTGACTTACATTTTCCAGGAGAAAACCAGAGGCTGAAAGGAATCCTCCTGTGCTATATCACAATAGCCGCGCTCGATCCATTGGTGCCTGTAACTGTGGAAGGAAACAAGCACCTCGAGATGATCCCTCTGATATCAAGGCAGCTAACTTTTATCAGGTAGGCTGGATTATTTTCTTGTTTCTTTTTTTTCCTTTTTTTTTCTGTTAACTATCAATTGAGTAAAATCATATTTTCAGGAGTAAAATATCTAGAAAAATAAATGTGACTGCTGTGTGATATGTAAACAAGGGAAAGTTCTTGACATGTACTTATTTGCTTACTCATTAATTGTTGATCTAAACTTATGTCCCCACCCCCCACCCCCAGCCCACTTCTTCCTTTATAGCTTCTGGAAGAAAAAGGTTATGGAAAATTGGATTGTATCAATGTCCCAATATTTGAACTAAGTACTCCAGATCCTGCACCTGCCAAAAATGAATCTTCTGCCACTCCAGATGCAGGAACTGACAAACTTAAAGAAAAAGAACCTCGGACCCAAGGAGAGAGCACAAGCCTGAGTTTAGCTTTGAGTTTAGGCCAATCCACAGATAGTTTAGATACCTATTTAGTTTATCCATAAGCAGGAGGAAATAATCCAGAAGTTCATGGTCAAAGAGAAGTAAAATCTGAGAAGAGACCAAACTTGGTTGATCGACAGGCATCCACAGTTGAGTATCGCCCAGACATGCTGCATTCAAACTGCCTAAAGATCTGCTACCCAAATTCTCAATCTGGTCTTTGGTTAAACTAGGCCTTGCTAAGTCTTTCAACTTTCACACAGATTTAGACCAACAGGGCTTCATTCCAGGAGCAAACTATTTTATGCTTTGGGACATTGTCATCAGGACCAGAGCCGAAGATGAAGGAGACTTAGACACAAATTCTTGGCCTGCTCCTGTGGGGAACTGCTCCTTGTGGTTTAGGGAATTGTAGCCCCGGCCGGCCATGAGCCTGACTTGCCCCCCACCCCCACCCTGGCTTGTCTTTAAGTCTCAACAAAAGACTGCGCAGGAGACATAACTGAAAGCCACTCAGGATTTAAAGAATGCTTATTATGCTTTAGAACTTGCCCTGCTTTTCTTATCTCTTAGTTAAGTGTAAACAATCTCTAGCAAGGAATGTATGAAACCTTGCACTAATGCCAGTGTGGCATCAAGATGTTTAATAGACTCTGACACAGACTGGTCACTGTGCCCTGTGTACTGGTACTTGTAATCTGCTATTGTCAACTGTAATCCAAGTGCCTAAAAGCTATTGATGATTCATAAATTTTGACCTTGTATCTCCCATGCATACCCTTCTCAATGAAAAGCATGAAAGACAGAGGTCTTGTGCTATTCTCCACTAGAGGGAACAGCCGCCTCCCTTATCCCCCAGACAAAATACAGTGTTCTGGATAGATTTGTTTCCCTGTGGTTGTGAGACCTCTGCTGGACAGAGTAGTTTCCATCCGAGCCTGGGCGTTTGAGGCAACTCTGCCTTAGGCTCCAAATAAAGCTATTCCTGGAAAGAGAAGTGCAGTTATAATGGGAAGAGGAGGATGAGGAGATGACACAGCTCGAGCATCTGTTGGCTTTGAATATGAAGACTCTCGAGGTCAGAGGTTTATATGCTCAGGGCCTGACAAAGTAGTGAAAGTACTAGGAAGTGGACCAAAGGAATCAGCTGTAAAAGCCCTGAATAGTGATATGCCCTTATATATGCTGTCATTGTCTCAGGGCAGAGGGCTAAAACCACATTATGCTCAACTTACGGGGCTTTTTGTTGTGGTTCCTGATGCTCCTTTGCAGATAATACTAATGCCTCAAGTAGGAAATTGGCCCGTTCTGTCTTCAGAGACAAAAATGCTGTTGCCAGTGTTTGGGTTACTTTTTTTCCTTAATTTTATTTATTGATTTTAGAGGAGGAGGAATGTTGATTTGTTGTTCCACTTATTTGTGTATTAATTGATTATTTGCTTCTTGTGTGTCCTGACCGGAGATCAAACCCGCAACCTTGGCGTATTGGGACAACACCCTAGCTGAGCTACCTGGCCAGGGCCTGATGCTTGTTTTGATTGTTTTTAAAAAGTACAGGATAATAGCAAAGTAATTATTTAATTGAGCAGGCCTTAATTTTAAGTACTTTTTATACCTAATATTCTTTTTCTTGAAAAATAAATTATGTGTTAATCAGTTCATGCCATCAATTCACATCAATTGGCTGAGACAGAACTTGAAGTTAAAATTTGTAGAAAAGCAGGGTAATATTTGAGCCTAAATAATGACGTATTAGATATGACTAAAATTAGGAGTGTGCCCATTACCTACTAACCTATTGTTTGTTTAGGCGTTTACCTTTCAGGTGTTTCTTATTGAAAAATGAAAAAAATAATTCTATTTTTCTGTTTTTCAGGTATAACCAGGCCCACCACCATGTCCAGTATTCTACCCAGGAAAGCAAGAAATCACTCTCCCGCCAGATGGCCTCTGGGTTTTGAGATTTCCTTGTGCATATGTGACAGAGAGAGAACCATGTTTGCCCCCAAAGGAAAATGTGCAGTTAATGAGTTACGGGGTGCTCCATGGGATTCTTAAAGCAGTAGCACAGTAAGTGTGTTCCAGCCAGTTCATTTCTAGACTTGAGCTGGTTTTTGTTTCTGGTGTATACGGAGTTATTGATTTGGTATGTGTATACAGTGTTTTCTTGAACCCACAGTGGGTTTTGTTTACAGAAGCTCAGTATTTGGACAATAATTGTTCTACTGTTCCGTGATAACATTGATATTTATTGTCAGTGGGGCTACAACTCTCTAATAAACATCGGTCATTCTAGAAAAGGACTTAAAATATATGGTTGATACCTCTGTTTTCTCTTGTGTCTGTTTCACTGTCCATAATAAAACATGTTTCTATCAAAACTAAATGTTGCATAATCATGTTGAGCCAAAACTTTGTTACTGCTAAAATTATGTTTTATCTGGGATTTTCCTTAAGATGCTGTTCCTGAAATTATCTTGAAACAAGCCCTGTTGTTTGGTTTACAGTTTTGTTACCTGAGTTAGATTCTTCTATATTTTTTACCATTTTATTCTTGGACTGCTGAAATACTTTATTTTAAATGAGTGCTATCTGAGTTAAATCTTTTCAGTCCAAAATATTACACACTTTGTTCTTTAAAAATTTCAATACTATGAAACAATTTTTAAGTGATACAGATCTTATTAATCAATGATAACTTTCACGAGCATCAACCTGGTAACACTGGTATATCACCAATTAGATAAATGTGCAAAATGAGTTAACATACCAAAGTTTTAGAGTAATTGTTTATATTTTCCTAAACACATTGATTCTGAAATGCTGGGCAAATAAAATTGGAAATTTTAGTCTTAAAATATATGAAACATAACATTCGCATAATATGTCTTACTAATAGTTTAAAGCAGTTATGTAAGTTTTGATTAATAAGTGCAAATTAACCCTGACTGGTGTGGCTCAGTGGATTGAGTGCCAGCCTGTGAACCAAAGGGTTGTCAAATCAATTCGCAGTCAGGGCATATGCCTTGGTTGCAGGCCAGGTGCACAGTTGGGGGTGTACGAGAGGCAACCACACTTTGATGTTACTCTCTCTTTCTTCCTCTCTTCCTCTCTCCCTAAAAATCAATCAATCAATTAATAAATAAAAATATTTTAAAAAAGTGCAAATTGGCAGTTATAAAAATAGTCATGATGTTATAAAGTACAGTATAGGGAATATAGTTTGGGGGGGGGGTCTCACTCTGAAGAATTCAGGTGAGAGACAACGTGTGTAGTGGAAATAGCAAGTTTATTTATGAAATACACTTGAGCACAAAGCTGCAAGTGGGCACCCAGCTAGTCTGAGTGTACTGCCCATTGGGGTTTTAGGGGTTTTCTGCTCGTAGCCAGTTTCTAGGTTTCCCCTCCTCCCATTTTCAGACCTTGGGATTAATATACAGTTTAAAAGCCTTTTCCAGATAGTGGAAATGATACAGAAAGAATTTCAAGGGCTCCCCTCCTGTGCTCTCATGTTTTTTTTCCTTGTGATTTCTGGAACACCTGGCAATCTTACTAGACCAGACTCAGAACTGCTGAGTTAATGGGTGAGACATGTCTCTCTCCCACTCCCTGCTTTGATTGGCTATCCTGCCAAACAGATCCCTAGAAAATAATTGATTTGATTAATTGCATCATTTTTGCATTTGTGGTATATGATATGTAATAAATTTTATTTATGTTTTAAAATTAACTGACCTCATCTGGGGCTCTTCAAATTCCTCCTCTCTGGTGGTTTGTGGATCACCTATGGATAGCACAACTCCCTGGGGACATGGTTCAAAATATGCAGATTCTGTTCTGCCAGCTCCAAACTGTGAGTTAATTGTGGGCTCTGGCTGAGAAATCTTCATTTGTAAAGGTAGTAAGTAATTCTTTCATCTGCTAAAGATTAAGAAAAGTTCCAAAGTATATACCATTTTCAGTTAACTTTCTTTTAAGTTCCTCAATCGTTTATTATTATTTCAAAGCAATTTTAATTATGCTATTAGAGTTGTCCCAATTTTTTCCCTTTGCCCCCCTCCACCTGGTACACCCCTTCCCTCAAGCAATCACCCCCGTTAGTGCATGTCCATAGGTCAGGCAATTATGTTCTTCGGCCTATCCATTTCTTTTAATATTCTTAACATCTCACTGTCTATTTTGTATCTACCAATTATGCTTCTTAATCCCTGCACCTTTTCCCCCATTCTCCCTCTTCCCCCTCCCTGCTGATAACCCTCCATATGAACCACATATCTATGATTCTATTCATGTTCTAGTTGCTTGCTTAGTTTGTTTTTGTTTTTCTCTTTTTAGATTCAGTTGTTGATAGTTGTGAGTTTGTTGTCATTTTACTGTTCATAGTTTTGATCTTTTTCTTAAATAAGCCCCTTTAACATTTTATATAATAAGGGCTTGGTGATGATGAACTCCTTTAACTTTACCTTCTCTGGGGAGCACTTTATCTGCCCTTCCATTCTAAATGATAGCTTTGCTGGATAGAGGAATCTTGGTTGTAAGCTCTTGCTTTTCATCACTTTGAATACCTCTTGCCAGTCCCTTCTTGACTGCAAAGTTTCTTTTGAGAAGGTAGCTGATAGTCTTATGGGAACTACTTTGTAGGGAACTCTCATCTTCTCTTTTGTTGCTTTTAAGATTCCCTCTTGATCTTTCACCTTTGGCATTTTAATTGTGATGTGTCTTGGTGTTGTCCCCTTTGGGTCCAACTTGTTTGGGACTCTCTATTGGCTGTTTATTTCTTCCTTATGTTCCAAATCATTGATGTGAATCCTGACTTCCTTCCCTTCACTGTTGGTCCCTGTAGGCTTTTCTTTATTTCACTTAGTGTAGCTTTCATTTCTTTCCTTATTTATTTGCCATGCTCAATGAATTCTCTGAGCATCCTTATCACCAGTGTTTTGAATTCTGCATCTGATAGGTTGGCTATCTTTGTTTCGCTTTGTTCTTTTCATGGAGTTTTGTTCTGTTTTTTCATTTGGGCCATATTTCTCTGTTTACTCAACTTGGCAGCCTCCCTGTGTTTTTTTCTGTGTATTAGGTAGAGCTGCTTTAATTCCCTGTCTTGGAGCACCTGTTACGTTGTAAGGGGCAGAGTGTTAGGTATTGACCAGGGCGGGGCAACCTGTTCCACTGCTTTGTGGTGTTGTATGTTGGGGAGGGGTCTGAGATGGAACAATGCTACTTGCTCAGCACTCGCCCTGTTTCCAGTCACTTCCCTCACTTTCCAAATATGACTGGTGCCCCTCTAGCTGTTGCCCTGGTGGTGGTTCCCTGAGCAGATGGGTTTGAGTGCTTTCTAGGACTGTGGCGGCCCTCTGAACAGACAGACATGGGTGGTTTCTTCTCCCGTGCACCCCCACAGCTAGAAGCTATGAGGCTTTATTTTCCCAGCGCTGGGAACCTGCGCTTCAGGGTCTGGCCTGGGGCTGGGATCACTCCCCAGGTGTGAGTGTGGGACCACTCGTTCCACCAGCCGCCACCACTGCCTTGCTGCTGCCTTGCCACTGCCACACCGTGTCCTCTTCACGCCACCTCCCCATTTCTGCCACTCCTACCCAGCTGGATGAATATTTACTCTTTAAATTCTTAGTTGTTAGACTTCCATACAGTTTGATTTTCTGGCAGTTCTGGTTGTTCTTTGTTTTGAGGTTAGTTGTGATCCTTCTTATGATTGTGCAAGGAGGTGAAGTGTGTCTACCTATGCCTCCATCTTGGCCGGACATGTGAGCTAACTTTTTATTAATCAAGAGATGAGAGAAGATTTCTCATACACACTAATCACTGGAGTTCAAAACCATTCCTGAGGGGTAGTTGGAGTCTATTAGTTTCCTCAAACTGCTATAACAAAGTACCATAAACTTGGCTTAAACAACAGAAATTTATCCTCTCACAGTTTTGGTGTATAGAAGTCCAAAATTGAAATGTTGCAGTCCAATGTTTGTGTCCCTCTCCCTCAAACTCATATGTTGAAACCTGACCACCCAATGCAATAGTATTATTTCTTTTGGCAAGTAATTAGGGTTAGATGAGATCATGAGTGTGAAGCTGACATTCACTTCCCTTTGAAGGCCTAGCAAACAATACTTAGGACTGTTAGCTGTGTATATACTGAGATTACAATTTGTGGTTGCGTTTACTTTAAAAGGCACACATGACATTTTATTTTTCTTAACGACATTCAGTCTACCTTGTATATACCTTGTCCTGTCTTTATATGAAATTAAGGATTCTACTTCCTTATGTTAATCTATGTCCCCTACATTTTTAGCAAAATGTTTTGCATGTAGCAGTAGCAGGTGCTCATCAAAGACTGGTTGGATAAATGATTGTTAGTAGGTGATAACTTGTAACAGATGAAGTTTTGATCATTCTTCTGTGAGTGCCATAATTCTAAATATTTTGTATTTGGGAAACTAAAACTTTATCTAATTAGATTTTATAGGCAATTCGACCAGTGAATGTTTTGAGTAGCAGACTTAGTATGCTTTGAGTTGCTATTTCATGTTGCTTGCCAGGCATTTTTGTTCATTGGATGTGGTGTTAAGTTGTTGGATGTCTACCTTTGTGAGACACAGTATTCCTCAAGATTAAGATAAAGGGATAACACACTTGGTGTTCTCAACTTTTAGAATATGTCCACTTGCCAAGTTGAGTAACAGTGCATGACAGCGAGTTGTCTAGGCTAAACACCAGTTTCATTAGTTTTTTGTTTTTGTTTTTTTGTGACGTGTACTTCCAGACAATAAAGGCTGGAAGAAGGCTGTCAGGTAAATGTGTGTATGTGTGTATGCTTTGTAAGTAAAAACATTCTAGGGCTGGTTTAAGATACTCCAAAAGCACATTAACAAATGTGGTTGGTGGATTGGAATCCTGCTGTAGTGTCAAGGCTAAAAGACTAATATCCTTTACTGGTACTTTATATTCATTCTATAGACTAGAATGATGGTTTAAGTACTAACATACTAAATTCCTAGTATAAGAAATAACTCATTCCTCTAGCCATCTATTGAGTACTTTGTAGCTAATATAGCTGTTGATGGTGCAAAGACATTGACTGACGTCACTAGCTTAATTTTCTAAAATTATAGATTTAAAAAGTCTTATTCACTGGAGATTAAGTGTTTTCCTTTTTTGGAGAAAACTTTAAATGGGTATGTAAAGTACTCCGATGACATTGTTGTATGGCTGCCAACTTGTTAGTACAAAATCAAAATCATCTTGCTTTGCATAAGGTAGAGGTACTTGGCTGAATAAGGCTTTTATTTATTTTTCTTGATAAAATTCAAAGTTATTTCAGCCTATAGGTTTTATGACCTATTTTTCCAGTACCCTGAGAAGGCTGGTCTGGAAAACCTATTTAGAATAGGTATTTAGTAAAGTACTGACAGTACCTTGAAATCAAACATTTGCTAATTAAAGAAAAATTAACTCATAGTTGAAATAGAATAGTTCTTTCATTTCACTTGTGTGAGCCTGCTGAGAATACTTATGTGGAATTTTGAATTTGGAACCTCTGATGGCTACAGAAACAAAAGCTCTGGTGTCGTCCTGGGCTTGAAGAAGCCTGTCTTCCTTCGAATTATGTGAGGAGGGGATTCCATACTGATGCTAAATTTTCAGAAACCTAATTCTAGCAAGAGAGTCATCGCTGCATGAGGCCAATCCTGGAATCAGTTTCCTTTAGAAACCAGTACTATGTGCTAGACACTGGGAATAAGATGCAGCTCTTCTCTCTTGGAGTTTATGGGCCAGACGTTGTGCCAGACAGTAATTTATAAAATAGAATATAAAAGGGGCTGTGAAGGAAGCAAATTGGGTGCTAGTTATAGTGTCTGAAGAAAATGGTTTAATGTGCCAGCTTTCACGCCGGAGTGTCTTCTCCACATGTGCGCACAGGGCTGGCCTCAATTGCTCACTATCAAAGCCCATCTGCAGAAATTTTGGAGTCGTCCCTGACTCAGTGGTAGCCCCCACCTAACAGAGTGGCAAGTGAAGAATCAGACGTGGGTTCTGAGAATTTCCAGGAAATGACAACATTTTAGAACTGTAAAGTGTGTCCCCTTCCCAGCCACCCACACTGATGTTCATTCTGTAGGTCAGCTACTTTTTAAAAAGCAGTGTAGCCAAAGGGCAGAAGAATGTCACTCAGATTTCAGCTTTAAGGGGGAGTTCAGGTTGCAGGAGCTTGACCAGCACTTGGGAATTTCCTGGGATGCCAGGCCCTGTGGCTTCCTTGGGAAGCTCTGCAGCAGGCACCTCTGCCCCCGCAACTTCCCACCCTCTTTACCACCCGCATCCACCGCCCCTGGCTGCTGGCGTCCGTGGCCGCCAGGTGTGCAGCCCAGTTCTGCCTCACTGTGAGGGGGAAGGGGAGGCCCGTCAGGAGGGAGCTGTCCTCTCTGCAGAAAAAAGGACCCCTTGGTCCCCAGTGATTCTGGAGAAAAAGGCTGGCTCTTCTGTAGTACTCTCACCCCAGACTAATATAACTGCCTAAAGGTTGGAACCTGAGGTGGGGGAGGGGTGCTTTCTTGCTAAGGGGCACGTGCATGATATGGCTGCCAACTGTGACACAGCTGCCAACTGTGACACGCTGCCAATTGTGACATGGCTGCCAATTGTAGGCTCCTGCTCAGTGCGTGCGCCTGTACCTCATTTGTCTGGGTCTCATTGCGCTGCCCCAGACACCCCCGCTCCCGACACCAGATCGCTCACTGTGCCCTGGGCCCCCAGGTCACTCACTGTGCCCCATCCCCTCCGGGTCACTCCTTGTGCCCCAGCTTTCCTGGGTTGCTCATTGTGTCACCCGGACCTCTGCTGGCATGTCCGGGCTGCACCTCTGGGCCCCACTGATTGTTGTACAATTGCAGCTGTTGTGGCTGCTGGCCGAAGCATCGCCAATGTATGATGCGAAGTTGACAACGGACAACTTCCTAGACAGAAAAACATTTTCAACACTTCAGGAGATCCTAACTCAGGAACCAAAAGCCCCTGAGATGAGAGAACCTCCTGAAGCTATGAAGGAGCAAGACAGCTCAGCTCTGCTCCAACGGCCTCTTTACCCGTGGAACAATGCAGACCCTTCCACAGGCCTGCAGAAGTTTCCAGCTCAGCCTCCCAAGTATAATAAACATATTAAGGTGACAGGTCGACCTTCGGACCCGGAGCTCACCGTAAAGCCAGAGGCTACTGTGGAGGCTGAATGTCTGACATCCCCACCGCTGGCCACAGCTCCTCCGAAACACCCTGAGGAGACACTTCCACATCCAGAGACTGTTCAGCCCCAGAAGCCATTCTGGCTCAACGGTCGACCACCAGACCTGAAGCTCACCATCAAGCCAGAAGCTACTCTGGAGGCTGAATATCTGACACCCCTGCAGCAGGCCACAGCTTCTCCGAAACACCCTGAGGCGACACTTTCACATCCAGAGACTGTTCAGCCCCAGAAGCCATTCTGGCTCAACGGTCGACCACTGGACCTGAAGCTCATCATCAAGCCAGAAGCTACTGTGGAGGCTGAACATCCGACACCCCTGCAGCAGGCCACAGCTCCTCTGAAACACCCTGAGGCTATACTTTCACATCCAGAGACTGTTCAGCCCCAGCAGCCAATCTGGCCTGAGGTAACAGGCCAACATTCGGACCTGGAACTCACGATAAAGCCAGAAGCTACTGTGGAGGCTGAACATCTGACACCCCTGCAGCTGACCACAGCTCCTCTGAAACACCCTGAGGCTATACTTCCACATCCAGAGACTGTTCAGCCCCAGAAGCCATTCTGGCCCAAGATAATAGGTCGATCTTTGGACCCGAAGCTCACCATAAACCCAGAAGTTACTGTGGAGGCTGAACATCCGACACCTCTGCAGCAGACCACAGCTCCTCCAAAACACCCTGAGGCTATACTTCCACATCCAGAGACTGTTCAGCCCCAGAAGCCAATCTGGCTCAACGGTCGACCACCGGACCCGAAGCTCACCATCAAGCCAGAAGCTACTCTGGAGGCTGAACGTCCGACACCCCTGCAGCAGGCCACAGCTCCTCCGAAACACCCTGAGGCTATACTTCCAATTCCAGAGACTGTTCAGCCCCAGAAGCCAATCTTGCCTGAGGTAACAGGCCTACATTTGAACCTGGACCTCACCATAAAGCTAGGAGCTACCGTGGAGGCTGAACATCCGACACCCCTGCAGCAGGCCACAGCTCCTCCGAAACACCCTGAGGCAACACTTTCACATCCAGAGACTGTTCAGCCACAGCAGCCAATCTGGCTCAACGGTCGACCACCGGACCCGAAGCTCACCATCAAGCCAGAAGCTACTGTGGAGGCTGAACATCCGACACCCCTGCAGCAGGCCACAGCTCCTCCGAAACACCCTGAGGCGATGCTTCCACATCCAGAGACTGTTCAGCCCCAGCAGCCAACCTGGTCTGAGATAACAGATCCCTCTTGGGACAAGCAGTTTATAAGGGCCCATCAAGCAGTGTCATCTGAGGCAGGGCTTCCAATGCCTGAACAGAATACCATCATCAATATATGTGAGCTCTGTTCCTGCCAAAATGAGACGCTGTCTTGTTCTGGCCTCGGCCCAACGCAGAAGCTCCACAGAGTGCCTGTGCCAGACCCCGACACGTACAATGACACCTTCACCACCTTGTAAGAATTGCCTTTCATCCTTTGTTCTCCGCAACCTGCCTGACCTGCCAGCCTTCTCCTCCTGGTCTCCCTGGGCCGTCCTCATCTTCTCAAACCCACACTGACTACTTCCTGCTTTTATATTTTGTTTGTCATCTAGTCCTTATCTTCATTCCCCTTCTTACTATTGTTTCCTCCTACGTATTTTTCCTTAGTGATTTTTCTTTAGCCCCATCACTTCATATCTTAACCCTCTACTCTCCGCCCACTTTTACGCCATCCTCTTTACAGCTTCGTGGCCCTCTCCGAATCTCATTGGTGGTGATACAACAAATTGGATAAGAGAAGAGATTCTAGAGCCAGAGTGCCCGAGTTTGAATGCAGTTATGCCATATATTAGTGTTTGGATTCAACTTCATCATCCGTAGAGTCAAGATTATGATAGTTATCATCTCTTAGGATTGTTGTGAGATTTAGATGAGTTCACTTATGTCAGTGCCTATCATATATGCAGTTATACCCAGAACTCACATTTGCCACCTGGCTTCTAAATATATCACCCATTCTGTGTCCAGCCAGGGCTAAGTACTATGGGAGCCACAGAAGTATGACATTGTCTATGAAACATGACAATGACAGGTGGGAAGAAAGGGAATATGACTAAAAAGGGAGATGATATATAGTTAAGTACTAAAAAAGATACAGGCCAGAGGTGGTATAATTCAGCAGAATCTGTAGTCACTGGCCTATGGAAGTCGGAAGACTGCATGGCTAAGCTATAACTTTAACTGGGACTTAAAGGTGCCTGTGGTTTGTTACATAGAGGAAAAATAATGAGTACAGTCTTGGCAGCAGCATGGCTGCAGGAACGATCAGGACTTATCAGGCTAGTCTTGCTGTCAAGAATTGGTTTAGGAAGCGGTGAAAAATATGCTTATGAAAAACTTTGGCTCTAGGAGTTTGGAAATTGCACTGAGACTGGGAGAGCCCCTGAATGTTTTCAAGTGAGAGAGACAGGTGGTAAAAATAAGAGGGTTATTTTAAATTCCATATGTAGAGTGATCTCAAGAGGAAAGTTTGATTTAGGGAGACCAGTAGAATACTTGAGCAAAATCTAGCAGTAAAGCGAGAAGAGTGGTTGTGATAGGAGGAGAAAGAACATCCTGGGAACAGTGTAAAGAAAAACCGACAGGCTGTAGTAACTGGCTGGAGTTGGGGAATGGGATGTACAGGAAAGATAAAAATCAAATACGACCCTGTAAAGTTTCTGTCCTGGGTGATGAGGAGAACCACAGTGGTGTACGAGGTGGACAAAGAGCAGTTGGAGAGGAGAGCCAGAATGAAGGAGACAAGTTCAGACTGGGCAGTTTTTATTGGGGAGCCGAAAGCAACCAGAAGGATTCTAGTTGGGTGGAAGTGTCCACTGTGCAGAGGGACAGACAGGGACCCGTTTGACTTTTCTCACCTTCCTGGGAAACGTGCATATAAACTGGATAGGTAAGTTGTCACTGAGGGACAAGGACAAAGCTAAAGGTGAAGATTCAAAGTCACCCAGAGTTAGTGGTTGAGACTGAACCTTGGGAATTTCACAGCTTCTATTAAACACTTGTAATTCATGGGTACAGCCTCCCTGTGTTGTTGGTGTTGGTGTTAAAGTCACAGAAGCACACAGGACAAATGTGAAAATCCCACACAGCACTTTCCGCCACTCCTGTTACCACTTTGGCATGTGTCTGTTCTTGCAATCTCTCTCTTTCTTCTTTTCTTTTTCTTTTGCAATTTCCCCCCTAAAGAGGTAATACTTTACTCCTTGCTCAGTGATTTGTGCTTTTCCTTGTCAAATATGTCTGTGAGATCTTTCCATATCAGTCCTTCTCATTTGTAATTGCCCTTATCTTTCTAACACCTGGAAAGATTCCCACAGAGGGCACTGACCCAAAGTTTTGCTGTGGCCTGGCTGACACAAGGTTTCTTTATGTTAATTGGCTGATAATGATAAGTTTTTCTGTTGAATTATTATTTTTGCATTGGTTTGTACAAGGAGTCATTTTAGACACAGGTGGTTTGGGAGAAAATGCATTCAAAGTAATTAACTGGCATTACCTAGCCTAGATAATAAATTGAGGTTCTGAGGAGATGCCTCATGGTTTGTGCCAGGGGCCCCACATTATGTCTTTATTAATTTGTGCAGACTGGGAGAGCTGATAGCTGTGGAAATTAGAAAGCTGGTATTTTCTGCATTTGATTAATCCCCACAAGCTTGCCATGACTGTTTTAATTACTGTTTGTTCTTTTCCTGCCTATTTAAAGATATTAACTGTGTTTCTTTGCAGCAATTTAAAAGGCAACTCTATTTCTCACCTTGATAAGTATTCATGGAGGTTCTTCCATACAACTGAGAAACTGTGAGTATATTCTCTCCAAAAATGAATACAAACAAACAAACCTGACTGCACTGTAAGATCCTTCTTAGTCCCCAATTTTGAGGTCAGTAGCTCTGAGAAAAGGTATTCACCTCCATATCATAAATCAACCTCTATTGATTCCAAGTCTGTGTTTATTTTAAAAATTAAATTGGCAGGCCCTCTTTAAAATGAATCAATTTAACCTTATTCTTCACTGTAACAAGTAATACATGTTTATATTCTCAGTATATAAAAATGAAATACAGGTATAGTGAAACCTTCGCTGCCGCCCTCGTCCCCCACCCTTAAGGTGAGGCTGTTCTGAGCTGTTTACTGTGTGCCCTTGCAGACCTTTCCCCGTGCCTTTGCCTACATACTGATAGCACAATAGGCATGTTGTATGATTTTCATTTTTTTTTTTCTTTTTACATAAACGGTAACAACTTGGTCCTTCCACCTCTTGCTATGTCTTAGATTTGTTTCCTTCCTGGTTAACCAATTCATTTAAACTCCTGCATAATATTCTACAGGATGGGTGTGTTACAGTTAAAAATACCCCTATTGATGGATGTTTAGATTACGTCTAGTTTTCCTGTTGCACGTATTGCTGCAATGAACATTCTTGTACATGCATCTTTGTGAACATGGACAGGCTTTCTGCAGAATAGATATTTAGAAATGAAATTGTTGGGGTGAAGACTATACTGATATAACATTTTAACTGCCCTCAAAGAAGTTGTGCCAACTTATGCTCCAGTCAGTAGTAGGCCACGACAGCATTCATTTCCAGCACTGATAGTCTCCATTTTTTGGCTGATGCAATGAGTGAATAAAAGGGGTCCCATCTGAATTTGAATTTTTCTGATTACTTGTAAATTTAACTGAAGAGTATCATGCGTAGTGAAATAAGCCAGGTGGTGAAAGAAGAATACCATATTATCTCACTTCATACAGGAACCTAATGAGAAAACAAACCAATGAGCAAAGTAGAACCAGAGACATGGAAACAAGGAACAGGCTGACAGTGACCAGAGGAGAGGCGAGAGGGGGAAAAGGGGGGAAAGAAGGGGAAGGGTCTAGTGAAGAAACTAGTGTAAATGACCCATGGACATGGACAACATGGAGGGGGTTGGCTGTGGGAGAGGGCTGGGGGTGGGCAGGGCAGGGGAGAGCAGTGGGGGGGGGGGAATGGGGACAATTGTAAGAGAACAACAATTTTAAGAAATCTTTAAATATTGAACATTTATATTTCTTCTCTGATTTTGCCCTGTCCTTTTTTGCCTATTTTTCTTTTATCTTTTTAAAATCAATTTGTATAAAAGTCAGTTTAGGTATACAAGTAGTTTGGGAAAAATATTTACATTCAAAGTAATTAACTGGCATTTTTTATGACAAATTTGTGTGTCATATTATTAGTTCAACTCGAATAGATGTCATAAACGACCTCTGAGTTAATAATAAGAGACCTACTAGCCATAGTAATCTAAAAATAGGGTTTATGATCACCCTCTAAGATATCTTATTGGTAACGAAAAATGCTAGAACCAGGCAGGTGTTTTTTTTTTTAACTTATGAATTTCTTTGAAATTATAGATAGTTTATATTTTTCATGATAGAGTCTGAATTGGAAATTTTATTTCCCAAACTTGTAAGAAAAACGGAAGTCATTTAGCACAAGAAATAAATAAGATTGGTTTTCTTTAAGGAGTAGAGAGAACGGGGTAGTCTGAAAGATGGTGTAGGAGAAAAAACTTTGGATTGTGTAACTATATACCTTTGGGATTTTGAGCCATGAGAAATATACATTACACATTTTTTAAGGTAAAAATTAGACATTACTTTAAAAAAAAATGTGTTTGGGATCTTATAGACAATAGCATGAATCTGGGAAGTGTTGAAGATTTCTAAGTCAGCTTGAGATTTCTACCTTATGCGGGAGAGGTCTCTAACGTAGGGTCAATAGGCTCCCCAGAGCAGGATTTCTTCAACTTTTTGTTTTTTCCTTTAGTCTCTTTGGTGATTGGCAGAAGCCTCTGTTCTTGGGGACTATGTTTTTAAATGAAATAGAAAAACAATAAAAAATAAATTTAAAAAATATATAAGAAAATAAAGGAAAACTATTACTGAAAAAAAGTTTTCAAATATTTTTTAAAGCTATTGATATAGTAATAGATCTGCTTCTCTTAACATACTAAGAAACGAGCTATAGTGGTAGATCTAATAACTGGTTATAACTTCTAAGTAGTGATGTGAATGACATCTGCAACAAATATGTGATTTGAAAATACGCATACAGTTTTAAGTGATTTAGGGAGGTACAATTTTTTCCAATGTTTTACATTTATGAAAAGGTTTACTATAAACATTGTTGGACATGGCAGTTTTTTTGCTTTTTCTTTCTGGACCATTTCTATGGAAATATGAAAGCGTGAGGTGAGAAAGGGAGGTGAGAAAACAATGAATCAGAGCATCACCCCTGACCATTCCCGCTGCATACACATTCTGGCCATCACTGCTGTTCCTTATAATGTGGTGAATTTCAAGTTGAGGCCAGGGTCTTTGATGCCTTTTTAGGACTCCAAGACTTGTTTGTTGGAATTAAAGTCTTTGTGTTTTTATTTTCATGTTTGTTTGTTTTTAAAGGTAACTATATCTGTGTCATCTGAACTACCTTATAACTGAGAACAGTCCCTGATCTTAGTTGTTGAGTTTCTGGGCCGTAATATTTTGCCATATGCTATGAGTAAAGAATTAAGCTTTGGGGTAGAATGATGCTACAAGATGCGGTTATAAAAATATGTGGCCAACAGACATTGAGCGAAAGCAGAATGTTTCAAACGCTGAACTTGATGGAAATGGCTTCACAAGGCAACACAGCACCTCCTCCAATCCCCAAGGCTCCTGAAGGGGGCACCACCTAATGTCATGTGCAAGGAGCGCGGAGTCTCCTGCAAGAGACACCCACGTTGACGTTTGGCAGAGCTGCTTCCGTACTGGCTCTCTACCACTCCCTCGCTCCGTTCTTGGAGGCACTGGCCCTGTGCCTTTCTGCTCCTCACATGTAGGAAATGAGTGAAACTCCCCTCACTCCCCACCCCTAACCCCAAGCATGTCCCTCGTCGTTACTGAGAGACTAGATAAAGCAAAGGCCTTCACATTCCTTGGGCAGACCAGGTGTCAGGCTTGTCTGTGGCTCATTCCTGTTCCCTTCCTCTTTCATTATGGAGAATTCTGGCCAGATCGCTCAGTTTTCTAATTTATTCAACTGTCATTTCTGCTGCGCATATACTGAGCATTGTTTTTATGAATGACAACACTCCATTTGTATAAGGCTGAGTTCATTCTTTTCAGTGGATGTGCTGGCTGCTTACAGCTCTCTGAGGATATTAATTGTGCTATCCTGAAGTCCTCTTGTGCTTCCTCCGTTAACTCCGTATCATTGGCTATAAACTCTTATGTTTGCTTTCGTTTTCTGTCCAGGCTTCTCCATATATATTTCTGTGTCGTAAATAATTGTAGTTATTTTGCCTTTTGATCCAGAAATAACCTTTTTATTTTTCAGAATCTTGAGTAACAATAAGTTAAAAGAAATTCATAAGGACTCATTTCAACGTCTTTTGTTCCTCAAGTCTTTGTAAGTTAATTGTTTTTATTTATAATTTTTTAGTTATATTATCTATAAGATACATAGGGGTTCAGATTAGATAATCTTTACAATTTCTCCCAGCAATAAAATGCTACAATTCTGTAAGTGTGGATAGGGCTTCCAGCCTATCTTGAGCATTTATTATCCTCAATGCATTTTCAATTTTTTAATCATATAAACAAGATATAGGTAGGAAATTGTCTCCAGTTATAGAGGAAAAGTGGTAATAATGTCTGAGTACTTATACACACCCATATGAACCTTGTTATATAAGTATTCATATATCATCTGCCTGTATTTACATTTAATTTAGGGCCCATGGATCAAATAGAGCCTATGGTATGTTTCCATACAGCCCATAAGTTAAGAATACTTTTTACACTTTTAAAGGGCTGTAAACAAAAAAAAGGAAAGAAAGAAGCGAAGAAGAATATGCGAGACAGACTGTCTGTGGCCTGCAAGGCCTAAAATATTTACTGTCTGCCTTTACAGAAAAGGTTTTAAAATGTTAATTTAGTAAAATGAGAAGCATTCAGGTTAACCTCAAATTGTCTCCTAAAGGACAAGAAAATATGGAACACTTACATTAATTTGAATGCTATTAACCCAGAAATTTTCAATAATTTAATCTAAATTAGATTAACATTTACATATCAAATGTTTAACTAAGTAGATGAACTATGTAAACAATATTGTTATGAACATGTTAAGTTACCAGGAGAGCAGATTTGGTGTTCAGGATTTTAATGTTTAAAATGATGGTTAAGTGGTATACTTAGAAATGTCTACACCAAATAAGCTTATGAGAAATGCCTCTAACTTCACTAATTACAAAATAAAGATCTCTCCAGCCTCCTGGCCAAGGAAGAAACGCTTGCCTAGTGATTCCATTTACTTAGAGATAAAGGAGATGTCCTTTGCTATAAGAACTCAATTCTTATTGTTTGTCCATGGCATTCAGAGATGTGTATGTCATTAATTTTTTGAAGCTAATTAATGATGCTTTTTAGCAAATAGATGCTTTTTGAAAATATAGAAGGCTTAAGGGAAGTGGGTAGAAAGAGCCTCATGAGGCACTAAAAATAGTCCTTTGAATTATGAAACTTTTCAAGTCTCAGGGCATAAGCACTTTTGAATTGGTCTTCTGGGGTATCTCGCCATCTGGGTTCCAAACCTTACAAACAGGAGGAAGACAAATGAGGTAACTAACTGCTCAATCGATTAGGTCATTCATCCTTTCTGCTGTGAAATACTTTGTAAGCTAATTATTCCATGCCGGCCTAAGTATTCCCATTCATTAAAAAAGGCCAACCAACAAACAAGCTAAAAAAGAATATGCCAAGCACTGTCGCTAGTATTGTAGGCGCAAATATGGGTAAGACATGGCTTCTGCCCTCTGGTAACTCATGATCTCACAGGGAAAATGAACATGCAAGCTCATACCACAATGCACTAGTACTAAACAGAAGACAGTGCTGCAGAGGCACATAGAGGGAGCCATAAAATAATAAAACCACATTTCCTTTACAACACTTATTTTTCTCCCTCTACTCCCCAGCTATTTGTTTATTTTATAAATATTTGAGTTTACATATGTTCATGTGCCACTTTTAAACATGGTAGACAGTGCAGGTGAGCAAGACCTCATCCATCCTTTCAAGGAGTTTATGCTCAGAGGAAATAGGATGCAAGAATAACTGTATCAAAAAGAAGAAATGGAGATGGGCAATGAGAAATATGAATTGGTTTTGGAACACAGCAGAGGGAAAAGACACTTCAAGTTGGATCAGCAAAGATGTTACTAGAGCAATGCTGTTTGAAGACGACCTTGAAGGGCCCTTAGGGATCATCACACAGACATCTTGGATGGAATAATCTTGCAAAAGGAGCGTGGGGAAAGGCAAAATACAGTAAAAATACCTTGAGTGCCTGTGGAGTACAGCTAGGAAGAACAGAATATTAGAGCCAGATCTTCTAGGGCTTTGAAGGCCAAGCCAAGGATAACATGCCAGGCTACCATGTTATCACACCTGTGCTGTAGGGCAAACTTTCGCCTGCAACAGAATCACTTGAAGAGCCCGTTAAAACTCAAGCTCCACCCCCACAGTTACTGATTCAGTCGGTCCAGAGTAGGGCTGGGAATCTGCATCTTCAATAAGTTCCCAAGTGATGCTGGCCGGTACTGGAGAACCACTTCCAGAGTGTTAATGTGCAGGATGGATTAGAAAGGGAGAGACTAGAAATGGAAACACCAGTGAGAAGACAGTTATACTCATCTAGGTGAATAGTGAGGGACTAAGCTGGAATCAATGGAAATAAGAGGAACTCTAGACAAGAATGGGTGTTTTCAAATAAAAATCCAGTACCATTTTGGTTTTTTGTTTTCCCACCACTGTACAACTGAAGCAATTAAATTCATGGGTTATTAAAGCCATGTAAAATAAAAAACGAATTTCTGCTAAAACAATAGAAGTATCGTTCTGAATTAGTTCAAAGTTCTGAATTTTAAAAAGTAGCAACTTTCTTTTTAGTTATGTGAAAAGAGATCTTTTATTTCTTCTGGTATTGAATTGGCCTAGAAAAACAGAACTAAGCCAGGAAGGTGTGTAAGTGTGAGGCTATTTCTTTTTCATACTAGAAATTTGTAATTAAATATAAAGATAAAAGCTTTCAGCTTATAATTTAAGTTTGATGAGGCCACGAAATGTCATCTAATCAATTCTTCTCTCAGAAAAGATTATCTTCAAAATTTATCAAGATCTATAGTTGTATATTTTCTTTATAAAGATCATGAGGGTGAGATTGTTCAGGGAGGGGAGGGCAGGTTTACGAGCTCTGGAAGGTTCAAATCCCAATTCCTAAGGTTCAGAGTTTAGACTAAAGCTACGTATTCAATATTATCATTCCAACCTCTACCAATTATTTCTACTATTTAGGTATCTAATAGCTAATTCAGGCAATATCTCTCCTTTACTTTTTTCTAGAGATTTATCTGGCAATAATATAAACTTTATTGGGAAGAAATGTTTTGAAGAAATGCCTTTTCTGGAAGTTCTGTAAGTTATAACTATAACTTCATTATGTCTAGAATTTTTATAAAACTTAATTGTAAATCTCTTTGTTATTTCTTTTGAAGTGAGATTAAAATTGTATTAGTAGAAAGCTACTAAAGTTATGTAGCAAGTCGTTTTTGTCTCTAGCCCAGACTAGTGTGAGAATTATCTCACAGATCGGAATGACGCATTCTACAGCAGTGATTCTCAGCCAAGGCGGTTTTGCACCCAGGTGACACTTGGCAATATCCAAAGGCATTCTTAGTTGCCAGGATTGTAGATATGCTACTGGCATGTAGTGGGCAGAGGGCGGAGTTGTTCAACATCCTACAGCGCACAGGACAGCCCCTGTAACAAAGAATTATCTAGCCCAAAATGTTAAGTTATGTAACCCTGTGCTAGAGAAATAAAGACCACTTAATGCAAGTTTTTTTCAAGTACTTACTGTTTTGTATCTAATGCACTGCATGTGTACACATGAAAGCCTAGCTCATACGAGATATCTCCCACAGTGAGATTTATTTAATGTATAGAGGGAGCATTGAGGTTGTTTTATCATATATAAATTAGAATCACTGCCAAAAGAGCTGAATTTTTTTGTTTGTTTGTTTTTTGTTTTTTGCTTGTGTCTTCTTTTGAAGGAACCTTGGTGGCAATTCAGTCGAAGAACTGAGGCCCGGGACATTTCAGGCCCAGCATGGAATGCGATTTCTACATACATTGTAAGTGAAATAGAAGATAAATACACGTGAAAAGCTATGGGTAAACACATCATCCAGTGATTGGTGAGCTGGGTGTAAGCCCAGTTTGAACTCTGAGAAGTATGGCTTAAGAGCCATTCATTTTTCTCAAATGAGGAAACTAAGGTACAAAGAGGCCAAGGACTTGTCGGACTCATAGGCAGGCTCCGCTTTCCCCAGCACTGACCTTCGGCGGGGGCGATAAAAGGCAGCAAGCAAATATCATTCAAAGTAGCATCGTCCTGGCTATCCCAGCGGTGCTGCTGCTCTGACTTGTGAATGGTCCTTGAAATTCCACTTCTAAATTGAACTTAGATTCCTGCTTACGTGCAAAGTTTCTAACTGTGTAAATGTACGGAACATAGGACTGAAAGAGTTTAAGCTTGGCTCAGAGTTCTCCTCAACCATGGGTCTCTTAAACGGTAACGCAGGAAGTCTTCCTAAAAACCTGCCACAGGGCACATCTCTCCTCAATAACCCAGAATGTTATCTTTTTGAGAAAGTATGTAACTCTGAAGCGAATTGTCTGTGGCAATGGGAACCTTTGAGGTATGGGAAAATATGCTATTTATGTTAAGGTGTGCTGTGAAAAAACAGTCATAAAGAAAATACATCGCCGTAGCCTAATTCCAGTTTCTTTCCTGACCACTCGTCAGTAAGAAGTGTGGGTTTTATCCCCTCGCAGCTCAAAAATTCTGTGATTTCTCAGTGACACGAGCAAAGCATAATGCATATGTTCAGGGGCCTGAACAGGATTTTGGACTTATGGGGAAGATTGTCCCCTCCACCTGCCTTTGAAAAGACTGTCTTACCGTCTTATGGCTCAGAAATCCAATTTCCCACAGTTTCGGGTTAGATGCAGGTGTTCAGGGTGTGTCTGGAGCTGGACTGACAGTTCCCGCAGGTGTCCCATCTGTAGCAGCCTTCCTTTTCCCTGTTTAGTTTGCTGATCCCTAACTTGGGGAAAGAAGACTGAGGGTCAGTTTTCCTTTGGCGCGCGCATCAGAGCAGCAGGCTTCTGGGGTCCTCCCACCCAGAGGTCTCGGTAGTATGAGTACAATGTCGTAAACTCACCAGCTTTGCCAAGCATTGTGTAACACGGGGAGTTTCTCATAAGAACCTGAGTTTCACTATAGTTAGGAAGGCAGCACAGGAAGAAAAAAGGTTTCCTGGGTGCCATGCCCACTGTGTATCAGCACTGTACTAAGTGCTGGGGTACAAGGAAGAATTGGGCAGGGACTTTATCCCCAAGAAACTTTAAGATACTGGAAGGAGGAAGACAGATGTTGTTGGGAAGAATATAGGAGACCCATGCCAGCATCTCTGCAGCAGGGTAACGGGAGAGGAGGGAGACTAAGTGGGAAGTGGGGGGTGGGTTAGAAAAGATTCGTCATCCAGGAGGCACCAGCTTGCAGTTCTTCAGTTTCTGGGTTCATCTTAAACGACAGGAAAAGGTGTTAGAAATAAAAATACTCCTGTGATTTGCATAGAGCTGTACTGCTAGAACTAATTAATTCACAGTTATTTTCAAAAGCTTGTCACAATGCCATGAGTGTGTTCTGGAGGCTGGGCTCCTTTGTTTGGGGCCAAATCTTTGTTAGGGACAAGGCTAATTTGCTTCAGGAAACATCTGCCATGATAAGGTGTAAACTAAATTGCATCTTTTTCCAAAGGCAACTTGCCCAGGGAAGATGCCACCCCTCAAGGTGAGTCATTCGATCGTCTATACAATGTATTACTGGTGTTTTTATACGTTGAAACGATACTTTTCTCTGCATTAAACAAGTTTGTGACAAGTTTGAGGTAGACTTATCATAAACTGAATGAAACTTAAGCTTCAGAGCTCTTCACTTGCATTGGCGCCTTTCAAAGTTTTAGGAGGGGCACTAACAATTTTCATATTTCTAGTTTGGCATGTTTGTATTAGGATTTCCCAGAACAGATGATGGTCAAACTCCACAAAATCTTGATTCACCCCTGGGGTTCAGGTAATTATAATTCAGTAAGTTTCTTGAATGAAGTCTTTTTTATTTTTAAGTATATTTTATTGAGTATGTTGTTACCGTAGTCCCAATTTTTTCCCCTTTTGCTCCCCTCTGCCCGGTACCTCGCTTCCCCCAGTAATCCCACCCCCTTAGTTCATGTCCATGGATCTTGCATATAAGATCTTTGGTTTCACCCTTTCCTATATTATTCTAAACTTCGCCCTGTCTATTTTGTACCAACCAATTATACTTCTTAATCCCTGCACCATTTCCTCATTTCTACTTCTTCCCCCTCCCAGCTGATAACCCTCCAAATGATCCCCATACCTATTATTCTGTTCCTGTTCTGGTTTGCTTAGTTGAATTTTGTTTCTATTTTTTAGATTCAGTTGTTGATAGTTGTGTTTGTTGTCATTTTAATGTTCATAGTTTTGATCTTCTTTTTCTTAAATAAGTCCCTGTAACATTTCATATAACAATGGCTCGGTGATGATGAACTCCTTTAGCTTTATCTTGTCTGGGGAGCACTTTATCTGTCCTTCCATTCTAAATGATAGCTTCGCTGGATAGAGGAATCTAGGTTGTAGGTCCTTGCCTTTCATCACATTGAATACTTCTTGCCAGTCCCTTCCTGCCTGCAAAGTTTCTTTTGAGAATACAACAGATAGTCTTGTAGGCACCCCTCCCTTCGTAGATAACTACTTTTCTCTTGCTGCTTTTCAGTTTCTCTCTTTATCTTTCACCTTTGGCATTTTGATTATGATGTGTCTCGGTGTGGTCCTCTTTGGGTCTAGCTTGTTTGGGACTGTTTGTGCTTCCTGGACTTGTATGTCTATTTCCTTTGCCAAACTTGGGAGGTTTTCCTTCATTATATTTTCACATAAGCTTTCAATTTCTTGCTCTTGCTCTTCTGGCACCCCTATGGTTCAGATGTTGGCACGTTTAAAGTTGTCCCAGAGGTTCCTCAGCCTCTCCTCATTTTTTTCAATTCTTGTTTCCTCATTCTGTACTGGTTGACTGATTTTTCTTCCCTGTGTTCCAAATCATTGATTTGAAGTCCGATTTCCTTCCCTTCACCATTGGTTTTGTGTGGATTTTCCGTCATTTCACTTAGCATAGCCTTCACTTCTTCCCTTATGCGTTTGCCGTACTCAAGCATATCTGTCAAGCCTGTGAGCATCTTTATCACCAGCATTTTGAACTCTGCATCTGCTAGGTTGGCTATCTCCTCATCTCGTGGGTTGGCTATCTCCTCATCGCTTATTTCTTCCACTGGAGCCTTGGTCCGTTCCCCCTTTCGAGCCATACTTCTCTGTCTCCTCATCTTGACAGGCTCCTGTGTTTGTTTGCCTCTGTGTCTTAGATAGAGCTGTTGTTCCTGTTTGTTGCAAGGGGTGGAGCCTAAGGTATTCATCAGTACAGCATGACCCGTTTCACCACGTTGTGATGCTGTATGTGGGGGAGGGGAAAGAGAGGTAACAATGCCGCTTGCTCAGCACTTGCCCCTTTTCCAGGCACTTCTCCCACTTCTGTATGGGACTGGCGCCTCTCTAGCTGTTGCCCTGCCCGTTGTGCCCTCAGTGAGTGGGTCTGCAGTCGTTCTAGGACCGTGGGGGCCCTCTAAACAAGCAGGCTCTGCTGAGAGACCAGCAGTTTCTTCCTCCACTCCAACCCCCACTGGTTTGCACAGTCAGAAGCAATGAGGCTTGATTTTCCCAGTGCCGGGCCTCTAAGCTGTGCAGTCTGGCCGGGAGCGCTCCCCAGGTGTCCCTCCCTGCTTTTTGAAATGTGTGACTGCACTTTCTGCCGGCCTGATGCTACCACCGCTGTCGCTGCTGCTGCTGCTGCTGCTGCTGCCACCACCACACTGCGTCCTCTCCGCCCCAGCTCTGCCCCTCCTACCTATCTGGATGAGTATTTCTTCTTTATATCTTTGTTTGTTGGACTTCCATGCAGCTTGATTTTCTGGAACTTCTGGTTGTCTCTAGTTTTGAGGTAGTTGTATTCCTTCTTAGTTGTGGAGAGAGATGCAGGGTGTCTGTCTAGGACTCCATCTTGGCCGGAAGTCGTTGAATGAAGTCATTATATTATTGATAAACACTCAATGCACTGAGCCACACCAGCCAGGGCTGATGGCTTGTTTTAAAAAATTCTTTTAGCCCTGGCTGGTATGGCTCAGTGCACTGAGTGCCAGCTTGCAAACCAAAGTGTTGCTGGTTCGAATCCCTGTCAGGGCACAAACTTGGGTTGTAGGCCAAGTCCCCAGTAAGGGGCGCACAAGAGGCAACCACACATTGATGTTTCTATCCCCCTCATTCTCCCTCCCTTCCCCTCTCTCTAAAAATAAAATAAAACATTAAAAAAAATGCTTTTAGCTCACTTCATTGATTCTAACGATACGAGCTCCATGATTTTAGAAAACAAAGGACTCTACAATGCAGAAAGGCTGTACCTCATCCAGGTAGAGCACGTTCACATTCTGGCTTGTCCGTGGTACATCCATATTGTGCCAAGATCATAGGCACTGAGAGGATATGAGAGGAAAATCCAAGCCTTATCCCTGTTGAATTATTGACCCCACTCTTGAGAATATCAGTGAGGTAAGTCAGGCCACACGCTGAAGGCAAATTGAGCAGTGATCACAGAGACACCCTAATGCTCCCCTTGTCTACTAACCTTGATTGGGTTCCTTTAGATAGCTGTGGGCAACTAAAGGATGCCCTTTTTGGTATGGACTGGAATCTTGGCAGCTTATTCTTGGGTTCTGAAAGGCATAAACAAGACACTAAAAATAGCAGTGAGGAATCTGTCCTTTAGGATCATCTAGGGGGGTCGTTTTATTTGTAATAGTACAAAGGTTTTGAGATTGTCAAACCCAGCAGCTTACGATGATACTTCTCTTTTTCCAACTGCATCTTAGTCTTCTCATTTATAAGAAGATATTTTCTTTCTCTCAAAAGCATAGTAATTCATCCTCTGCCCCATGTTTCTTTAACACTTACATTTATTAGGTGCTTATTATGTTTCAGGCAGTATACTTGGTACTTTTAATTATGATACAAGTAAGATATCGTGACTAAAGTTCTTAGAATAGTGCTTTGCACACAGTAAATGCTCATCACGTGTTACCTCAGGCTGTATCTCATTTTCCCAACAACTCTTGTGACGCAGGTATCATTATTCCCATTGGAACTCAGAGATGTTAAACAACTTACCTAGGCTTACACTTGTTAATAAGTGGTAGAGCCACTTATGAGCTTTGCAAGGAATTTGCTATTCCTTTTGGCCATTATGAATAATGCTATTATGACAGTCCCATACCTAGGGATGTGTTTCTGTGGACATATTTTTAATTCTCTTGGGTGCATACCTGGGAGTGAATTGCTGAGCCATATAGCAACTATACATTTACCTTTTCTGAGGAAGTGCCAAACTGCTGTACACAGTGTCTTCACCATTTTGTATTCCCACCAACAGTGTGTGAGGATTTCAATTTCTCCATATCCTTGCCGGCGTTTGTTACTGTCTGTCTGTCTGGTTATAGCCATCTGAGTGAATGTAAGGTAGTATCTCACGGTAGCTTTGATTTGTATTTGCCTGTTTACTTCAGACATTAAGCATCTTTTCATGTGCTTATTGGCCATTTGTATATCGTTTTTGGAGAAATGTCTCTTTAAATCTTCTGTCCATCTTAAAATTTGGTTATTATCTTTTTAATGAGTTGTAAGCGATCTTTACATATTCTGGATATTCTAAATATGAGCTTTTATCAAATATACGAGTTGCAAATATTTTCTCCCATTCTTTGAGTGGTGTTTTCAGTTTTTTTTTAATATGTTTTATTGATTTTACTGTTACAGTTCTCCCAATTACTTTTCCTCTGCTTCCCTCCACCCTGTGACCCCCCCTCCCTCCAGTTGTACCCCCCACTTAGTCCATGCCCATTGGTTGTGAATATAGTTCTTCTCAACATCTTCCTGTCTACTCCACTCCCTCCTACTATGCTTAATTCCTGCATCATCTGCCTCCCTTTCCCCTCTTACCCCCTTCCTCCTTTCCGCTGACCTCCCCCCATAATGTTCCCCTACCTATCATTCTTTTCCCGCTCTCATTGCCTACTTAGTTTGCCTTTGTTTTGATTCCCTAGCTTCTGTTGTTGGTTGTTGCGATACAGTTTTCATGTTAATGTTCATAGTTTTGATCCTCCTTCTCCTAAACAAGTCCCTTTAGCATCTCATATAACAGTGGTTTGGATCTCATGAACTCCTTCAGTTTTACTTTGTCCTGGAAGCACTTTCTCTGCCCTTTCATTCTGAATGAGAGCTTCACTGGATAGAGTAATCTTGGTTGTAGGTTTTTGCTTTTCATTTCTTTGAATATTTCTTGCCAGTCTCTTCTCTCCTGCAGAGTTCCTTTTGAGAAATCAGCTGATAGTCTGTCTAATTGGGACCCCTTTGTACATAATTCTCTTCTTCTCTCTTGCTGCTTTTAAGACTCTCTCTTTATCTTTAATTTTTGACATTTTGATTATAATGTGTCTTGGTGTGGTTCTTCCAGAGTCCAGTTTTTTTGGAACTCTCTGTGCTTCCTGGACCTGTAAATCTGTTTCCTTCCCCAAGTTAGGGAAGTTCTGTTTCATTATTTTTTCACATAATTTTTCAATTTCTAGTTCTTCTTCTTCACCTTCTGGCAATCACATAATTCAGATGTTTGCTCTCTTATAGCTGTCCCAGAGGTTTCTGAGCTCCTCCTCATTTTCCTCACGTTTTGTTTCCTCTTTCTGCATTTGTTGACTGTTTGTTCTGATTTGTTGATTTGATCCCTGGTTTTCCTTCCCTCACCACTTGTTTCATATGTGTCTTCATTCATTTCAGCAGGACTAGCCTTCATTCCTTCCCCATCTTGATTAAGTCCCGCTGTTATTTCTGTAAGCTGTCTTATAACTATAGCTCTGAACTGAGCCTCAGAAATGTTATCTATCTGTTCGTCCGTTAATTCATGTATTTGCTTTCTAGTCAGCTGCATGATTGAGATCTCTATCATTAACCCTGCCATCTTGGCAGGTTTTTGCTCCCTGGGCGGGGCTGTCACACCTTCTCTGCTATAGGGGGTGGAGCCCCGTGCATTTGTCACTACCAGACAACCTTTCTCACCACACTGTGGTGCTTTGCATGGGGGCAGGGGTGCAAGATGGATTCCTGCCGTTCTCTCTCCACTGAGAGACCGGGAGCCTCCTCCTCCGTCCCCACGCCCTCTGGGCCTCACAGTCCGAGGCAATGGGGTCTGCCTTCCCTGGCGTTGGAATCGTGAGCTGACGGGTTTGGTCTGCAGCCAGGGGTGCTCCCAGGTGCTTCTTGCCTCCCCTTAAATAGGGGGTGTCTGTGCTTACTGCAGTCCCTCCACCCATCGCTGTAGCAGCTGCCACCAGCACGGCTTGACTTCTCCGCCCAGGCTTCGCCTCTCCTACCTCTTCAGTCGAGCACCATTTGTTTATAACTTCATACCTTGGACTTCCATGTAGCTTTATTTTCTGGAACTTCTGGTTATTTCTGGTTTTGTGGTAGTTATAGTCCTTCTTAGTTGTGGAGGGAGATGGAGCGTGTCAGTCTAGGCCTCCATCTTGGCGGGAAGTCTGTGTTTTCATTTTCCTGATAGTGAGTGTCCTTTGAGGCACAAAATCTTTTTCATTTTTATAAAGTCTAATTTATCTATTTTTCCTTTGGTTGTGCTTTTAGTATCATATCTAAGAAACTGTTGGTCTAATCAAGGTCATAGAGATTTATCCCTTGTTTTCTCCTAAGGATGTTATAACTTTAGCTCTTACATTAAGGTATTTGATTTGCTTTGAGTTAATTTGTACATATGGTGTGACGTGTAGGCAGAGTCCAACTTCATTATTCTGCGTGGGGATATACAGTTGTCCCAGCACCATTTGAAAAGACGGTTCTTTCCACGATTGAATAGCTTTGGCACCCTTGTGGGAACTCAATAGACAACACATGTGAGGGTTCATTTCCGGACTGTCAATTCTGTTCCATTGATTGCTATGTCTAGCCTTGTGCCAGTCCCACACTGTGATTGCTGTGGCTCTGAATTAGGTTTTGAAACCAGGCTGTGTGTGTCCTTCCACATTGTTCCTCTTTATCAAGATCGTTTTAGCTATTCTTGGTCCCTTGAGTTGTCATATGATTTTAAAAATCGCTTGTCAATTTCTGGAAAGAAGTCAGTTGAAATTTTAATAGAGATTGCATTGAAACCATAAATTGATTTGGGGAGGAGGGTCATTTTAACAGTATCATCTTCCAATGCCAAACACATCATGTCTTTCCATTTGTTTACATCTTTTAAAAGTTTCTCTACACAATGTTTTGTAGTTTTTAGTATGTGAGTCATACACTTCTTTGGGTATTTCATTCTTTTTGATGCTGTTATAGCTGGAGTTTCTTTCTTTATTTCATTTTTGGATTATTCATTCCTAGTGTATGGAAATACAGCTCATTTTTGCATATTGGTCTTGTATCCCGCAACCTTGTTGAACTCATTTATTAGCTCTGATAGTTCTTTCCTAGATTCTCAGGAATGTGTCCCATGGTCTTCCAATTTCCTGAGCATATTTTGAAGCCCTTCAGAGTTTTTATGGATATCTCATTTCTCAGCTCTGATTTTTAAGCTTTTTTGTTAGGCTCTCTTTTTTTTCTTTTCTTTTTTTTTTTAATTTGCACCAACCGTTATCTGTTGCCTCCGCGGCTACCCTCTTAAAACTTTTACCTGCAATTGTTTTCACGAAATTGCCCCTGAGGAGAGGGGCTTTTGGTGCTACCCAGCTCTCAGTCACGTCAAAGACAAACCTTTTAAGTGAGTCTTCAGGGAACTACCAGACAGTTCTTTGGGAATGAGATTGTATTCCATTCTGTCCCCTGTGGTACTGGGCATGTGGGTTGTTTTTCAATGTTACCCATGGGATGGAGAGCAAAGCTCTAGGAAGAATTAAAGCAACACAGATCATTGATCTTACAGAAACCAATCACTTTTCTTGAATAAGTGTTCCCTGGATTCCTGCAAGCGTGCTGGTTAAATTTTCAGTTTAAAAACAATTGAGTCTATTTTTTCCAGTTGTATTTTTTGTTGCTTTTGTAGAAATGAATTTTCAGGTGTCCTTACTTCATAATTTTTACTGATTTGCCTACAACATGGTTTTAAACTTGACTATACGTTAGTTAAATATTTAATCGTGGGGAATGATTAGGAAACAGAAATAAAAACAGAAAATGTAATTTATCATTGAGGGTCTCCCAGATGGGTACTTGAAATTTGAAAATCTATTTCTTTATTTAGTGGTCTCACAAGTAAGGTTAAATTACAAGTTATTTTAAACCCCTTTTCTTCATAGAAGTTAAACAGGCTTTGGGGTCAGAACTGCGTTCAATGCCACCTCTGCTTCTTACTAGCTTGATGACCTAGGACAAGCAATACAACCTCTCTGTGCCTCAGTTTTCTCATTTGTAAAATGGGGTAATAATAATATTTATCAGTAAGATTATTGTGAGGGTTACACTAATGATTCTTGAGAAGAGTTAACCTAAAAACAGACTTTCTTTTCTTTCTTATTTTTGCCTGTTTTGCTTGTTTTAAAGAGTCAAGAATAAAATTTATTTCAGCATTTGAAATAAAAAATTTTGTCAAAAATCACATTTGTTCATTTTATTGATATGTAGTTAAAATGTTATTTATTTATTAAATACCTAGAAAATTTTAGGCACTAACAGTCCAAGAAATTGACAAGTAAACAGGTGATTACATGAAATGTAAGGAAGTTTGTGATATAAGAATACACATGGGAGTATGTAATGAGAGTGTGGTTTTCACCAGTTCCTCTTAAGATTTATCCCTTCTTTGGCTCTAAAACCAAGGAGTTGGTCCTATTTTTATTTTTAACTGGGGGGTTTAAACTGGAATTTAAAAATCTTTCTGTAGATGAAAGAAAAGCAACTTGAATTATGGAGGACGCTACAGTAAGTATTTTCTGTAGAGCAAGAGCTTCCTGTCAGCGTAGTCACCTCTAGGGTTTTCCATCTGAAAGTTCTTTGGCATACTTTTTTCTTTGCTATCCACTTTTTTTTTTTTTTTTTAATCATCATCATCTTCTTCTTCTTTTTTTATTTTCCACTTTCTCTTCCCCACTTTATCATTTAGAGATCTGGGTAGTTCCCCAACAAAGAGTGTTTTACAGATTCTCTGGGTGATCTATAAGTAAAGACAGAAAATAATATTTTTTTAACCTTCTAGTTCTGTACCAACAAAATGAATATAAACTTTCGTAGCAGTTATTGAAAATGCAGATAATTTTTATTATATTGCATTTTTTTCAGAATCCTCAATCGCAATCCTTTGAGAAGTCTTGATGATCCCTATCTTTTCAAATTGCCGGCATTAAAACATTTGTAAGTATTGCGATAATCTCTTGGTTTGTGAGATGATTTCTGCTCCTTTCTACTTTTGTCAAAGTGTTAGCATTTTGCATTTTGACTAAAAAGTCGTAATTTAAATTATAACTGGTTTATTGCATAAAAGTTATTGGCATAGTAGCCCTGGCTGGTGTGGCTCAGTGGATTGAGCGCTGGCCTGCGAACCAAAGTATAGCCAGCTCTATTCCCAGTCAGGGCACATGCCTGGGTTGAGGGCCAGGTCCCCTGTTGGGGAAGCATGAGAGGCAGCCACACATTGATGTTTTTCTCCCTCTTTTCCCCTCTCTCTAAAAATAAATTTAAAAATATTTTTAAAAATAAAAAATAAATAAAATATCTTTCCCTATTGAAAAAAAACAAAGTTATTGGCACAGAAAAATGATTACGAGAGAATGCAGGTGGACAAGGGAGCCAGCAGAGAAAGGGAGCGATGTTAAAGAACACACACTGATATGTAACTTGAGAAGCATGTAGAAATACCATTGATCTCAGAAAGAAAAAAGGAATAACTTGTACATTATGTATTTTTTAAAGAGTAATGAAGTGGTGGATGCTACTGAGAATGAGAAGTAGAATAATGGCTAAAAAAAAGTAGGTTGTACTGTTCACCAACATCATTAATTTGATGATGCAAATAAATGTAAATTTCTTCAAGAAGAGCTCTCTGAAATTATTATCCACAGCAAGTAAACTTTTGAGCTGGCTTGACAGAGAAGCCAAAACTGAAGTAAGCAGATATTAAGTGCCCTTTCAAGTACAGAATTTTGTCTTTGGGTTCATTTGATGCATGTTTGGACTTTCTCCTTCAGAGACCTGGGGAAAACAGATGTGTCACTCACAACAGTTGAGCGCATCCTCGCGCTAAACACTAATTTGGAAAAACTGTAAGTTGATTTTTCTTATATTTATTTTCACTTAGTTGTTCTTTTAGGTTTGCCTTATTATTTTCTTAAGTCGGATTCTTATTTAATAAAATTCACTATTTTAAAGTATACAGTTCAGTGAGTTTTGAGAAATGTGTATTTATGTGCCACCATGATATTTGAGATACAGAATACTTTCGTCATACCTAAAAGGCTCCTCATGATTTTTTGCACTCAGTTCCTCCTCCCACCATTAGTCCCTGGCAAGTACCAATTTGATTTTTGTCACGATAGTCTTGCCTTTTCCAGAGTCTCTTATAAATGAAATCATGTAAAGTGTAGCCTTTTGGGTTGGCCTCTTTCAGTTAGCATAATCCTTTTGGAATTCATTCATGTTATTGCATCTGTGAGTAGTTCATTCCTTTTTATTGCTGTGTAATTTTCCAGTTGTGTGAAGATACCAGTCTGTTTAAGCGGTCATCAGTTAATGGATGTTTGAGTTGTTTCTACTTTTTTTTGGCCCTTCCGTTCTAAATGATAGCTTTGCTGGATAGAGTAATCTTGGTTTCGGTCCTTGTTTCTTATCGCTTTGAATACTCCTTGCCAGTCCCTTCTTGCCTGCAAAGTATCTTCTGAGAAATCAGCTGATAGGCTTAAAGGAACTCCTCTGTAGGTAACTCTCTGCTTTTTTCTTGCTGCTTTTAAGATTCTCTCTCTACCTTTACCACTTAGCATTTTAATGATGGCGTATCTTGGTGTGGTCCTCTTTGCGTCCGACTTATTTGGGACTCTCTGTGCTTCCTGGACTTGCATGTCTATTTCCTTTGCCAAATTAGGGAAGTTTACTTTCATTATTTTTTCAAATAGACTTTCTTGCTCTTCCTCTCCTGCTTCTGGCATCCCTATGATTCGGATGTTGGTACTTTTGGAGGTGTCCCAGAGTTTTCTTATTCTCTCCTCATTTTTTTAACTTCCATATTTCTTCATTCTCTTCTGGTTGACTCTTGATTTCTTCCTTATGTTCCAAATCATTGATTTGCACCCTGGCTTCCTTCCCTTCACTGTTGATTCCCTGTGGATTTTTCTTTATTCCACTTAGTGTAGCCTTCATTTCTTCCCTTATGCTTTTGCAGTACTCAGTGAGTTCTCTGAGCATCCTTATCAGCAGTGTTTTTGAAATCTGCATCAGATAGGTTGGCTATCTCCATTTTGTTTAGTTCTTTTCCTGGAGTTTTGTTCTGTTCTTTCATTTGCACCATATTCCTTTGTTTCCTCAACCAGGCAGCCTCCTTGTGTTTGTTTCTGTGTACGAGGTAGAGCTGCTTTGACTCCCTGTCTTAGCACATCTGTTAAGTTGTATGGGGTGGAGCTTTGGGTATTTGCCAGGGCGGGGCAACCCATTTCACCACTCTGTGGCTCTGTATGTGGAGGAGGGGTCAGAGAGAGGACAATGCCACTGCCTGGCTTCTGGAGGCTTGCTCGGCACTCACCCTGCTTCCAGTCACTTCACCCACTGGCACCCCTCTAGCTGTTGCACTGGTGGTGGTTCCCAGAGTGGGTGGGTTTGAGTGCATTCTAGAACTGTGGGGGCCCTCTAAGCAGGCTCTCTTGAGTGACAAGTGGTTTCTTCCGCCACCCCAACCCACACTGGTTTTTATAGCCAGAAGTTATTATGCTTTATATTTTTGGTGTTGGCGCCCTGGGCTATGTGGTCTGGCCTTGGATTGGGATCACTCGATCTTTATGCACCACACATGAATGTAGGACTGCCTGTTCTGCCAGCCACTGGTGCCAACTCACCAGCACCACACAGTGTCCTTTCCGCCCCGGCTCCACCCCTCCTACCCATCTGGATGAATATGGCTCCTTTAAATCATTGGTTGTCAGACTTCCATGCAGTTCGATTTTCTCACAGTTCTGGGTGTTTTTTGTTTTGAGGATAGTTGTGATATTTCTTATGCTCGTGCAAGGGGCTGCTGAAGCATGTCTGCCTATACCTGCAACTTGACCTGAAGTCCTTTCTCTGGTTCCTTAAGATGGAAGCTGCAGAAGCTGAGTATTGCTTTAGCAACATCCCACATATTGACATCTCATGTTTTCTGTTTCAGTCAGTTCAAAATAGTTTCTAATTTCCCTTATGAATTTTTTCTTTGACCCATAGGGTTATTCAGAAGCATGTTTTTTAGTTGTCAAAACTGTGGACTTTTTTTTTTATAGATCTGTTAATTTCTGATTTACTTTCACTGTTGTTAGAGAACGTATATTGAATAACTAAAATCCTTTTTGAATTATTGAAACTGACTTTATAGCCAGTAAATTCTGGTAATAGGCCAGAATATGGTCTATTTTGGCAAATCTTATGCGTCCACTTGAAAAAAGTGTACATCCTGCTGATTTGGGGAGGAGTGTCTTCTACACATCATGTACGTGGATAGTGTTCTTCTAGTCTTCTATATCCTTGTTGATTTTCTATCTACTTGCTCTATCAATCACTGAAAGAAAATGTTAAAGTATCCAATTATAATTGTGGATTTGTTTGTTTCTCCTAGTCATTCTCACTTTCCTTCATCTATGTTTAAACTCTGTTATCAGGTGTATAAGTTTCTAGGTAACGTCTTCATTATTTGACATATTTATTTTGATGAAATATAGCCTCCTTCATCCCTGGTAATATGCTTTGACATTGACTTTGTCTTATGGAAATATCTCCACTCCAGCTTTCTTTTGGTTAGTGTTAGCATAGTATATTTTCTATCCTTTTAACCTATGTGTATCTTTCTATTGAAGTTGGTTCTTGTAGACACATAAAGATGGCTTTTGCCTTTTTTATCTAGTGTGACAACTGTATTAGACCATTTCCAATTAATGTAATGATTGATGCAATTACATTTAAATCTACTGTCTTGCTATTTGTTTTTTATTTGTCCCATCTGTTTGCCTGTTGCTGTTGTTTTCTTTTCATTTGTGCTTTTGGATTGAATACATTTGAGTATTTTATTTTCTTTGTGGGCTACAAAGCTATAGCTCAGATTTTGTTATTTTAGTGATTGCTTTATGGTTTATAGTATGCATCTTTACCTTATCACAACCTATCTTCCAATGATATTTTATAGTTTCATCAATGGTATAAGAACCTTGCAATAGTGTACTTCCATTTGTCCCTCCTGGCCTTTGTGCTGTTGTTTTCAATACATTTTACTTTTACTTACATTATAAACACTACACTATATTTTGTGTTTAAATAATCAATTATCTGTAAAGATATTTAAATAATGAGAAAAACTTACATATTAACCTAAGTCACTTCCAATTCAAGTGTCCTTCAGAATTTGTAATAATCTGTATTTCCATCTGGTAACATTTTTCTTTTGCTGAAAACGACCTCCTTTAACATTTCTTACAGTGCAAATCTACTAGTGGAGAATTCTTTCAGCTTTTGGATGTCTGAGAGTATTTTGCTTTTGTTTTTGAAAGGTCATGGGTAGAGATTTCTAGCTTGATAGTTGTTGGGTCCCCTTCCCCACTTCACTATCTCAAATATTTTTTTTGCACTGGGAGTTTTGGCTTACATTATTGCCAACAAAAAAATCTACTGTAATTTTTATCTTTGTTCCTCTTATATAGTGGTTTTATTTTCCCCCTTGGACTGATTTTAATATTTTCTCTTTATTGTTGGTTTTGAGCAAATTGATTATGATGTGCTTCAGTATAGTTTTGGGCATAATTCTTGTGCATGGACTTCACTGGCCTTCTTGGATCTGTGAGTGTTCAGTATTCACCAACAGGAACGATTTGGGGCTATTTATGCAGATTTTTATGTCTCCCCCCTTTCATGGACTCTAAGCACACATACATTAGGCCACCTGAAGTTGTTGCCCAGCTCCCTGTGGCTCTGTTCATCTTTGTTGTTGGTTGTTTCTCTTGGCGTTCCATTTTGTATAGTTTGTATTGCTACATTTTAAAGTCACCGGTCTTTTCTTCTTCTGCACTGTCTAATACGCCAGTAATCCTACCCAGTGTCTTTTTCTTGTTCTTTTTGGTTTTTATATTTATGTAGGTATTTATTGCATCTTTCCTCCATTACCATTTATCCCCCCTCCAGTGTCTTTTTCAGTTAGACACTGTAGTTTTTAATCTCCAGCTTCTTGGAGCAGGCACTATTCCTAACAGTGGGTGATATCCAGTTATTCTTCTCTCTGATCCTTTCATGTGGTTCTTTTCCTGGGCTCAAACCACTCTTCACACACAGGCACCATCCAGTACTTTGTTGAATACTCAAGAGATCTCTCTGCATATCCCCAGAGTGCTTGTCTGTGTACTTCTTTTCTTTCCTAGTATTCTGCTTTGTGCATTCCAGTCACCTTGGTTTCCCCAACTCTCATATCCATTCCTTAGGGAGTTAACCAGTCTCTGTGGGTTTTTTTTCTTCCTTACATCATGACCTGGAAGCTCAGAGCAGTAAGTTAGAACAATGCATCAGAGGGCTTCCTTAATTTGTTTCCTATCTCTTGGGAGTCACTGTCCTTCATTACCTGAATTTCAACTTCTTGAGAACTGTTGTTACATATATTTTGTCTGGTTTTTAAATTGTTTTAGGCAGGAGGTCAAATTGATCCCAACTTGGTCTAAAGTCAGTTATATTCTCCCCCCTGCCTCAATAATATTTTTTAAGTCTGTTTTGTTTTGATCCAGAATCTAATCAAAGATCAGGTATCACATGTCTTGTCTTCGTTTCCTTTAATCTAAAACATTTATCTACCCTTTTTATTTTCTGTCTCTTATGACACTGGCATTTTTGATGTGTCTAAGATGGTTGTCTTATGAATTGTCCCATAGTCTGGATTTGTCTGTTTGCTCATGATCAGATTCAAAGTAAAATATTTTGGAAGGAATACTACGTAAGTGATGTATCCTTTCTACCTCATCATTTTAAGTGGCCTATAATGCTAAATTTGATCTTTTGGTGAACATGGTATTTTCCAGATCCCTCCATTGTAAAGTTATTTTTTCCTTGGTAATTAATAAATAATCTGTTGAATGATGCTTTAAGATCAGTGGACATTCTCCTCTCAACTTTTTACCCAATTGTGCATCAGTAATAATTTGTGTCTGATCGATTACTACATTGGTGGTTACAAAGTGACACTCTTTTTCTAATTTTATTATTCCTACTACATTTATTAGCTGGAATTATTCTATAAATAATAGTTTACCTATTTTCTTTTTGAGTATTATTGTGAACTCATGGGCTCTTCTTTAAATTAATTATGTTATACCTTATTATCATTATTCTTTTGAATGTTCATATTGCCCAGATTTGCCCAATGCAGTCTGCTACTATTTAACCACATAATGTTTTTCTTTATGCCCAGAGTAACTTCTAATACATTTACCACTCACAATTAGGGATTTATAAGTTAGGGACTTATCCAGAGCCTTCTTAGAAGATTTCCCCCTCCTAGTGCACTCTCCACCCAAAGTGAGACTTCTGGGTTGGGAGAAGGAGATACATCTGAATTATAACTACAGATCAGAGTGTCACCTGATTCTAGTGCCTATCACCTTTAGTCTGCCATTCTTACTCTTCTGTCCTCCCCTCTATTTATTGACAATATTCAAGAGAGCAAATGGCTGCCCTGGCTGGTGTGGCTCAGTGAGTTGGAGAGGTTTCCTGTAAACCGAAGGGTCGCGGGTTCCATTTCCAGCCAGCCTAGGGTTTCGCTGAGGGTCCCGGTTAGTTTCTCTCTCACATAGATGTTTCTCTCCCTCTCTCTCTCTCCCTCCCTTCCCTTCTCTCTAAAATCAATAAGCACGTTCCCCAGTGAGGATTACCAAAAGAATAACCGATGGCCAGCTGATGCCCCCCAAACTGTTCAGGTGGGAAGCCCCCATAACGCTTCTTCGCACAGCCCTCTGGTAGCCTCTGCCCACCTCTTCTACCTGCTCAAATAGCTTTTCTGCCAATAATTTAATTTTCTGCCTTTCCCTTTATAGGATCCTCCCCCGTAATTTGGCCTGCTGCCTCTGCAAATTCAGTGAGAACATTGAGAGGGTCAGCCAGAGAGTGAAATTACACTGCCCCGCTGACTGTCTGACACACACAACTTGTGGTGAGTCTGAATTGCCCAATGGTAAATTCTTTCTTTTTTATTTTATTTGTTTTAATTTTTAATCGATGATGATAAGTTGTTTTCCTTTGGAAATACCTTTCGAAGGTTCGTTGTTGTTGCTGTTTTTCTTTTGTTCTTTCTTTTTTAAAATTGTTGTTCTATTACAGTTGTCCCAGTGATGGTAAGTTTTTAAACAAATAAGGTCACCGTGTTATTTTTATTCATTCATCCAGAGTTTAACTCCCTATATTTCTGAGAATCGCTTCCTTGCTAAAAGTTGGATGAAGGAAAAAGAGAAAGGAAGGGGGCAGGGGATTAACAGCAATGAGCACACAGTGCGTGCGGTGCTCAGTTGGCGCTTTCCGTCCAAATGAGAACCTGTTGGTCAGTGGCACAGCCTGTAAACTGGCTCTGGATGCATTGGGCCTCATTTGTCCTTTGCCTCGTTGGACAGGTAGAGCTATATTTTTATTCTGTTTGTTTTGCAATTTTATAAAAAGAGTACGAGTGATCGTATTTTATGAAAATTCTATTTGGGATCTGAATTTCTGGTTTTATTATCAGAAGCTACTGACAAATCCTTCTAATGGGTGGGAGGCCTCTTGTATTCTTAGAGTGTCCAACTCTGAACTTGCTCTGAAGCTCACGGTTTTCTATCCACCAAACACTTGGGTGCTTTTAAGTATTTTTCTACAAATTAGGCTTATTTGCACCATCTGATAACTTCCAAAATGTGCTTTCATGCCCAAATAGTGTGAATGTGGGTCTCTGGCAGGGATCTGGGGCACATCATAAATAATAACACTGTGCTACTTATATTAAGAGAGTGTGGCTCATTTTTCAAAAACAAATTTTTGGCCCATTATATTACTCTCTTCTACCCCAAAGGTGGGCAGAGCAGGCATTTTAATCTCCTTTAACAGGAGAGTAAAAACAAGATTAGAGAGTGTTAAGTGCTGTCACCTAGTACTCAGATCTCTGGCTTTCCTTTTGGGGCTCCACAAGCTCCCCACTTTGGGACCCTCAACTCCTTCTCTGACCCTCAGCTTCAACAGCAATGCTTTCATTATTCTGGAATGGAAACCCAGTTGTACAATGATACACTTGACCTTCATGCAGTCAGAAGCTTTGGATGGTTCCCCAAGTAAAGCTGAAAATGTAAGAAAAGACATGAAAGGAAAGGAGAGTAGGCATCTGACAACAGTTGCCTTTTCCCTTCTGTATATTAGAACCCCAAAGTATTATTCCATAGATGTGTTGAACATTCCACAGTGGCAAACAACCTGCCAAGTCTCTTAACCCACCTACATTCCAGATGCCTGCCTAAATTTAAGTACAGAGCAAGAGTGGACATAGAGTTCTTTTTCTGTATAGAGCCTTTTGTTCTGGGGGCAGGGATGTGTAGAAGCAATGACCGAAGTAATGCTTTGGTGGGTAAGTGGAGAAGGGCATGTCCAGATGAAGAGCTGTTAGCCGTGGGTTTTAATCACGCTCACCTGTGATGGAAGCAAGAACACGAGCACACGAAGAGGCGGAGAGAGGAAGCCTCATGCTCCCTCTGCATCTGAGCAGGACAGGGTGGGAACCATGAACGTGAGGAATCGCAGTAGATCTGCAGAGAGTGTAACTGAGTGGGGTCTTCCAGCCTTGGTTTTTCTTCAGTACCTGGCAACTGGCCCCCGGGGATTAAGGGACTAACCCTAAATATAGTTACTCTATTTCACGCTGTGGAATGTTCTGAGTCAATAACGCCCTTTAAGAACATAGCTTTTCTCCTTTTGTTGTGTTGTCAATCAGGTTTAAGTTGGGGTTTATTTTTCTCCTCTCTCAACAACATTCCGATATTTGCTGATTCCCAACTTATCAACTTATTTGACTGGCATGTAGGGCTTTGGACTGACAAAAAGCTGTCCCATGAGTCCTTCATGATCAAAAATGGTCTCTTCTTTTTTGACAGATGAACCACATTTAAAAAATCCGAAAGGCTCCTTCATGAGCGCGTTGCGAGAACATAAGAATGCGGACAGTGAGCTGACAATTCAGCCAGAGGAGGTCTCCTTAGGCCAAAAAAAGAAGAAATTGTCAGCCATTCTGGGTAAGCAGCTAGACTTTAATGATAACAGTGATGTCATTAGTGCACTACAGTACAGACTGCCTTATTTCTCGGAGATTAAAAAGCAGGTATAGAATCAATGTTATTACCATTCATTAAACTTCCTTTTTAAAATGTACAAGATGGAGGTATGCCCCTGAGTCGTTTGAAAAACAATAGAGGGACCCTTCTTAAACCTAAATTTTACAATTCAAGTTACAAAAATAAATGGAGGAAACTATTTTTTGGAACAGATTTATTAACAGACTTGCTCACTGAGCCAGAAGAAGAAGAGGTCTCCAAGCCAGAGGACATGAACAAATGGGCAAATGAAAAGACAGGAGCCCAGGGTGAAGAGGAAGAGGAGGAGCCACATGAGGTAAGGGCAGCTCCTGAGGCACAAGGCCTGGACAGCCAGTCAGTTAGGACGTGCCATGAAAGCACTGAGGTAGGAAGACCAGAGGCACCCAGACTGCCTCTTGTCTTAGCCATGTGACTTTGGCCAAGGCCCAAGACAGTGATCTTCTACTTTGCTCATTTAGACAGTGGTGCCACTGTTCCTGGGGTAGACACCAAGAGGACCTAACACACAAGATAAATAAATTGCACAAGAAAATGCTAATACTAAGATTGCATAACACATTAGATACGGTATGCTCTTTAAGAACCTATATGAGAGGGAACCCCCCAAAACCCAGAATTGTCTTCTGGAGGGCGGGCCCCTTGTAGTACAGGTTTCCTCCACTAGGGGAGTATTCTAGGAACCCATCTGTAAGAGTGTACCAGCTGGTTTTGTTGTGAGAGGGTGTGTTAGGCATCAGTGAATTTTTTTTGGAAGACTCTTTCAACATATTTGATGGGTAATTTACAAGTGCGCCTGCGCACACCTTGCTGAGTGTTCAGCTGTTCTGGACAAAAACCGCATGACCCCCACACCCCACCCTCCCTATTCACCCAGTCTTGCCCTGAGTGACTTTTTGTGTTTCCCTGGATGAAAAATTCCTCAAGGGGATTTGTTTTGCCAATGTGGAATCAGTGAAACAAAGAAACAGCAGAAGCACTAAATGGCATCAAAATTGACAAGTTCAAAAACTGTTTTGAGCAGTGGAAAAAAACGTCTCAATAGGTGTATTGCATCAAATAGAGAGTACTGTAAAGGGGACTGAAGTTTAAGCATGTAAGGATAAACACACAATATTTTATAAATATATTCTGTGGGTTTTTGGGTCTCTCCTCATAAGCCATTCACCTGAAAGAGTGGGATTTTAGAGTAGTAGTTAAGAATAGTTAGCTATTCTTTAGCACAGGCTTAAGAATAGTTAACTTTTATCTTTTCCATCTCTTTGGTTTGTTTTTTAAAATTATTGCTTGTTTTTCTCTTTTAAGGTCATCAGAAATGTGCCAAGATATGGCTATAAGGAGATACTCCTATTAGCCTCTCCTGTTATCGTAGTGGCGACAGGTTTAACTGCAATCTTCTGTCTCATTATGGTAAGACAACGGTTCATTCAGCTTCCCAGAATACATTCTGTCTTTAGAATAGAGTCAGAACCCACAAACTGAAAATCAAAGCCACTTTCCCACCTACTCCTCCCTGATATTTTTCTTTAGTCATGAATGCTGATATGCTTTATTATTTTATTACACATTATATTCCAAAGATTTTTAAAGGAAGCCCACTCCCAGAGATTGTGTGGAACTGAAATCAAGATAACAAGCCACTGTACTATTTTGAGAACTTACAATAGGCCAGAGTTGACATGACAGCAAAATTTCTTCAACTCAGAATGGATGATGTTGATTTGATGTATTACCAATTACTCTCTTTCTACCATTGATTTCTTGTTGGCTGAACTGAGGAGAGATTTAGACTCTCCACCCTCATAAAGTTATGTCACCCTGGTCAAAAGGACATGGCTAAAAGACAAAAGTGTGATCTTGTCAATTGACTAGATTTACTTAGCGGATTTCTTCTCCAGTGTGTAAAAAGCATGGCGTAAATAGGTTCAGTTAAAACATTGCAAACTAAATCCTGCATCAGGCCTCTCTAAAGCCTGTCGTATTTATACTCACCTCTTCCTGGAGCTTGCCTGTGTGCCTTTTCTTCAATTACACAATGGCTTGTTTTCCCAACAGGCAGGAGCTAATATTAAAAGTGATCTAATTAGCTGACAATCTTGACTACCCTACTAATCCAACCTAATACCTTGTTTACATTTTCAATGGTCATGGCAGCCCCCCACCATAACCTAGCCACACCATGCCCATTTCTACTTTTGTTCGTGCCTTTGCTCATCTAAAACTCCCTTACTTTGCTCTGCCTGTGCTGCAAGTCCTGTGAATCTCTCAAAAGCCAGCTCAAATTCCTATTTCAGCCCTGCTAGTCCTCCTTCTTCTGTGAGATTTATCATCCTTTCAGGGCGTGGGCAGTAGTGAGGCATTCCCCTCCCACGAGAACTTAAAAATATGGTAAGTAAGTTTTTAAAAGGCAGCTCCCTAAGAGAGAAATACCAAGGTCAACACATCATGGAGCAGAGCAGAGATGTGTATGGACCAAATGGCCTCCTGGTCTACCAGACTTGAGAAATACCTGGCTGGATGTGTAACTGCTAAAGAAAACATGTCTATTTGCAGGAGGGTTGGTCAGCAGTAAAAGCAGAGAACAGGTGAGGGAGAGTCTGACATGGGCATTGCCCATCCTAGCAGTGCCTAAGAGTAGAGATGGCACCTCAGGCAGCAGACGTGGAGAGTCCAGCCCACTAGCCAGGCTGTGCCTGTTGGGGAGATGCATGGATCCAGCTAATACAGTCTTTTCCTTTAAACACGGGATTCAGCTGATTCCTATTGTTCTAATTCTGTTCTCACCAAGTAGCCTTCTGACTGTGCTTCTGTGTGCCATGTGGCCTAGCTCCACAGAGTGTATTTCCCTGATCGTGTAGACACAGGTGTTGTCTGTGGAACAGATGTAATTCTCACTCTCAGGCCGTAATCTTGGCCTTCTGATTTTTTATTAGCACTGCAGTATTGACAAGGTGAGACTACCCCGATCGGAAGAAGTGAGCCCTCTCTTGGTGAAGAGTCTGACTTCTGAGCCTAGGAGCTGGGGACTAGCATGTGGGCAGCTTGCCAAGGCCTCTGGGAAGAAGTCATTGGCCAGTGCCCAGACAATACCCTCTCCCTCTCTAGTGGGCACATGGCCTTTGCTTTTTTGGATTTTCTATAAACTCCTATAATGCATTTAATTTCTATGGAGTTTAATCTCGCATTTGTGTTTATTTATGTGGTTTCATTATTTCCTCTCCCCAGTTAGATGATAAGCTTTTTGAGGATGGTTTGCCTGACTCTTCTGTCTCCTTAAAGACAACAACACTGAGAAATATTTGAAATTTTGAAATTCAATGAAAACCACTGAAAGTATGAAGATATTTAATATCAAAGGACTTCCATAAATCAACAGGGAGAAAACAAACAAACAAGGGGAGAAGAGGGCAAGGGCTGTGCGGAGCAGGATGTGTATTGATCATCTGTCACCCTCTCTGCCGATCATCTCCTGGCTTATGGGGTATGGGTTTTGTTAGCGAGGCCTTTGTTACCTCATGGCATGAAAGTGGTCTCTGATATTTTCTTTTAGTCCTTTTTATAGTATTTCTTTTATTCATAATTTAAAAAAGAAATCTGTCTAGTATTGGTTTTGTTTGTAGTGTGGTTGACTGTTTTCCCCCTACGTGAAGATTTAATTGTTTTAAAATCTTTTATTGAATGACTCATTCTTTCTTTCCTGATCTAAAAAGCTCTCTTTGGACTCTAGTCTGTTGATCTAGTTATCTTTTTTTGTACCAGTGACAGTATCACCATGTAATTCCAATTTCTTTATAACATATAAGCTGCTGCTTTTTTATCTTCTTCTTCATACATTTTGTAGGCTATTCCTGCATATTTTCTCTACCAAATACCAGCTGGCCAGGTTTTGTTTAAAAACTCTCTTGGAATTTGAATAGATTGCATTACATCGGTAGGTTCATTTGAAGGGAACTGACATCTTCACAACACCTAAGAACATGGTATCTTCACGTCGTGTATTCTTCCTAATGTCCTTCAGAAGAGTTTTAATGTTTTGATCACGTAGGTCTTACGCATTTTTTGTTAAGTCTGTTTCTAGGTACTTGATGCATTTTTATTGATATTGCAAGTGGGATCTTTCTTTCATTTTTTAATTAGTCTTTTGTGGTACGTGGGAAAACTCTTGAGGTTTGCGTATTAATCATTTGATTTTGGATTCACTTACTGAATTGTCATTTTACTTGACATTAAAATTCTAGTCGATGCTCTTGCACTTTTAGGTTTGGCATCATCTCCTATGCACATGCGTTTTGTCTCTTTCCAATACTTCACTTTTCTTATTAAATTGATTAGGACCTCCTCAACAATGATGAATAGTAACAGTAATAACAGGCATCCTACTCTTGTTCTTGAACTTAAAACAAAGCTGCTGCGTTGTTTCCGGTAGATACTTTTATTTTCTTTTTCTACTTCTAAGAGCTTTTATTAGGGACTAACTGCTGAACGTTATCCAAAGCAGCCAATGAAACACATTGCCAGCTCCCTGCAAGATCCTAACTTAGGGAGTATGGAAGAAGAGTCAAAGGGTATTCAACAAATTCCTGTCCTCAAGAAAGTTATCACCTTACCTAGAAGGGAACAAATAAAGATTTAGAGATAGTGGTCATTGTGATGAATAATTGTGATGTTGCTTTCTTCCTAAAACAGTTCCGTGCCGCAAGAACACCTGTGGGCAATAATGGAGGAAAGCCAAGGTAAATATTAGTCTGACAGTTTTTAAAGTAGGATTTTACGACTAGAGGAGCTTCTTCCTGGAGGTGGCCTGAAGTGACCTCTGAAAATGGTGCGCTACTCATTTGACCCAGAAAACCCCACAAAATCATGCAAATCAAGAGTTTTAAATATTCATGTTCACTTTGAGAACACTTGGGAAACAGCCAGGCCAAAAGGATATGCATATCTGAAAAGCCACCAAGCAGCTAAAGGATGTCACTTTGCAGAAGCAATGTGTGCCATTCTGTCCTTACAATGGTGGAGTTGGTAGGAGTGCCCAGGCCAAAGACTGGGGCTGGGTGCAGGTTGGTGCCCCCAAAAGAGTGCTGCGTTTTTGCTGCACATGCTTAAAACTGCAGAGAGCAGTGCTGAACTTAAGGGTTGGGGTGCAGACTCTCTGGGCATTGAGCACATCCAGGTGAGCAAAGCTCCCAAGATGCAGCGCAGAGTTTACGGCGCTCATGGTGGATTAACGCCCACAAGGGCTCTCAGGCCTGCCACACTGAGATGCTCCTCCCTGAAAAAGAGCAGATTGGTCCTGAGCCAGAAGAAGAAGATGCATAGAAAAGAAAAGAAAAGAAAAGTCCCATAAGGAACTGAAGCAAGAAAAACTTGAAAGTAAATTTATCATAAAATAAATGCTTAGAAAAGTTAAAAAAAAGAAAAAGAAAAGAAAGAACTAGAGGAGAACTTAGAACTCTACCTCAGTCTCATTTTACAGTGAGGAAACCGCTAAGTTTGGAAAGAACACTTGTTAACTCTGATGCTTTGCCTGGACTTTGCAAAATGAGCTCCGTAGCCAAAGCTGATAGAGAGTGTGACTAGCACAGGTGCATCTGCTGCCACTGGTCCTTTAAGGAAACAGGGAGCAAAGGGGGAGGTCTTGGTTGTACTTGTTCCTGCTGGTGGTGGAGCTCTGGGGAAGGGACAGGGAAAGCCACGTGGCCTTAGGGTAAAGGCTCTGGTCTCCTTCAAGGCTGACAGAATGTAGACTATATGAGTCCTTCCTGTAAGGTGGCAGGAAAATTTCCCTTCCCCTCCTCCTGGTTTTCAGGCCCCTACTCTCTCTATTCCCTTTATCCCAACTTCATAGAGTTTTAACTGGGCAAGACCTTACGCAGTAGTTTGTCTTTTCTTTTTTTTTTTTTTAATAATAAGGAAACAGAGAGGAGGAAGGGAAATATCTTGCTCCATGGCCACATTGCTAGTGTCAGAAAGAAGATGGTGCCTTTCCAGCTGGGGGTCTCTCCATTGATTACCCCGTGCTTGGACTGTGAGCTACACTTTATGTCAGAACTCAGTACACACGTACCACACAGACATAAGTCGTTTCTAAAACAGACTCATTATGCACTCTGATTTTTTTCTATTCTGTTTCAGTCAAAAAGAATACTTTGTAGTCTAGTGCTGGTTGTGACTTGTAAACTGATTTCACAACTCACTCAGCGGTGACAGCCTGCAGTACGGAAGTCAGCAAGCTAGCTAACTTAGCTAACTGCTATTTGGACTCAGGCATTTAGTTGTGTGATTTAACTTATAGGATAAAGCAGCTAGAAAGTTAAAAGCACCTTCTTACCCTCACCCCCACCCCCAGCAAAGGGTGTATGTGGGACTAAGTCTAAATGGGACAGATGTGAAATGCTTCTGGAGAGAGCAAACTGCTTCTGCCCAGTGTGGCTGTGCAGTTTTTCCCCAATGCACTTCAGGGCGCTTGGCCAAGGGCCAGGAAAGTGCTTCAGGCTGAAAATCCCACCTGTACTCCATGCCAGACCACCCACAGAGGTCACCCCAGAGACATGGCAGGGACATTTTAAACAGACACAGAGAACCCCTGGAAGCCCAGTGTGCAAAGAATCATTTCCAAGGTCCCAGGTCTACAGTGACTTTGCCTGTGAGTATGGACCCAGTTACCCATTTAATCCTAATAAGGCGAGGGACAAATCACTAATTGTTGGTATGCGTTTTCCTCCAAGGGGCTTTCTCTCGCGACTCCTGAATAAGGACCGACCGGTGGAAAGCCAGATGGAGGTAAATTTCAGGAGGATCAAGCACTGTGGCGGGAAAAAGTGGGGGACAGGCAGGATTCATGTTTCCCTCTCTGTTTTCTAGGAGGGCGGTTTCTGGAGCTGGCGGCGGGGTGCACATGGCCCTTTGAAAAAAGAAGAGGCACAGCATCTGCAAAACATGGGTTCCTCTGATGAGGAGGAGCCTTCAGACATGTAAATAACTGGGAGTTATTTAGAATTCCTGTCTAAAAGGGGGAAATAATGAATAGTTTCATTGTTCCTTTCAAGAGTAAAAGCTTTGACCTTCTTTTTCTCTCCCCAGAACAAAGGAGGGAGTCTCCTCTAAAACCCTGGAATCAGTAGTAACAGAAAGTGACACCTGATCCTCCTGCTGAGTGAACCAGGTTACTAATAAATTGTTTTTCTCTACTGAAATGTGTACGTTTGTAACCACCACTAGCCATGAGGGAAAGAATTAAAATGTAAATAGGTAAATATATATACACACAAATAGCACGAGCCATAAGCAAGAAAAACAAGGCTGAAGCAGGACTCCCGGGGTAGCCAGCACTTCCTCAAGCAGCAGTGTGGTCAAACAAGGGTGAAAAGGGACTCCTCTCCCCCATGTTCCCCAATATAGTCTGTCCCCGAGAACTGGAAGATACATCATCATCCAGGGGTGTGGGTTATTAAGTCAAATAACAATTTATCCTGGTGCTCTGGCCCCTGGCTCACCAAGCGCCAGTTATGTACAACATACTTGACCCCCATTGTGGCCCCCCATCATCAGGTCTTAGGGCTGTCAGAATATTTGGATCCCTGAGCATGCCTTTACGGTGAGGCCTGTCTTCTCCCCTGAGATCTTAAACTTGCACAAACCTGTGCCCTGTCTTGGTGTAACGGGTTCTCCTTCCTTACAAGCTAGTAGAAAGTTCACAGTTAAGGGAAGAAAGTCATTTCAGATTAAGACTCTAATTAGATAGAAGTCATTAAGAAAATAAGTAATTTAGTAATGTCAGCTAAATTAATAAAAGCTTATATTCATCTTTCAGTCAAAGGTTGAGTATACAATAGCAAGCTAACATAAAAAATTGAGGAATCCCTAAGGCTCGGCCCCTTACAATGTAACAGGAGCAACAGCTCTACCTAAGACACAGGCAAACACACACAGGAGACTTCCAGCCAAGATGGAGGCCTAGAGTGACACGCTCCATCTCTCTCCACAACTAAGAAGGAATACAACTACCACAAAACCAGAAATAACCAGAAGTTCCAGAAAATAAATGGAAGTCCAACGTAGGAAGTTATAAAGAAGTGGTGCTCATCCAGAAGGGTAGGAGGTGTGAAGCTGGGGTGGAGAGGTCAAACTGTGCTGGTGGTGGCAGCAACGGCGATGATGGTGGGATGGTGGTAAGCATAGACACCCGTATTTAAGGGGAGGCGAGAAGCACCTGGAGAGCACCCCTGGCTGTAGACCAGACCCGTCAGCTTGCGATTCCAACACCAAGGAAGGCAGACCCCCATTGCCTTGGACTGTGAGGCCCAGAGTGGGTGGGGACAGAGGAGGAGGCTCCCAGTCTCTCAGCGGAGAGTGAACGGCAGGAATCCATCTTGGACCCCTGCCCCCACAAAAATGCCACAACATGGTGAGAAGGGCCACCCGGTTGTGACGAGTGCATGCGGCTCCGCCCCCTATAGCATAGGAGGTGTGACAGCCCTGCCCAGAAAGCAAAGGTAAACATAAAACTGCAAGGATGGCACAGATCATGATAGAGATCCCAGTGATGCAGCTGACCAGACAGCAAATATCTACTCTAACAAAACAGCAGATAGGAAATCTTTCTGAGGCACAGTTCAGAGCTTTGGTTATAAAAATGCTTACAGACCTAACAGCAGATCTTAAACAAGACAGGGAAGGAATGATGGCTAGTCCTGCTGAAATGAACACATACAAAACAAGTGGTGAGGGATCAAATCAACAAATTGGAACACAGGGAAGGAAAAAAGAGTCAACCAGTGCAGAAAGAGGAAACGAAACGTGAGGAGAATGAGGAGAGGCTCAGAAACCCATGGGACAGCTATAAGCGGGCCAACATCCAAATCATAGGGTTGCCAGAATGTGAAGAAGAAGAAGTAGAAATTGAAAAATTATGTGAAAAAATAATGAAGCAGAACTTCCCTAACCTGGGGAAGGAAATAGACTTACAGGTCCAGGAAGCACAGAGAGTTAAAAAAAAAAAATGGACCCTGGAAGAACCACACCAAGACACATTATAATCAAAATGTCAAAAATTAAGGAGAAAGAGAGAATTCTAAAAGCAGCAAGAGAGAAGAAGAGAATTACATACAAAGGGGTCCCAATAAGACTATCAGCTGATTTCTCAAAAGAAACTCTGCAGGCGAGAAGAGACTGGCAAGAAATATTCAAAGAAATGAAAAGCAAAAACCTACAACCAAGATTATCCAGTGAAGCTCTCATTCAGAATGAAAAGGCAGAGAAAGTGCTTCCAGGACAAAGTAAAACTGAAGGAGTTCATCAGATCCAAATCACTGTTACATGAAATGTTAAAGGGACTTGTTTAGGAGAAAGAGGATCAAAACTATGAACATTAAAATAAAAACTGTATCACAACAACCAACAACAGAAGCTAAGGAATGGAAACAAACGCAAACTAAGTAGGCAACGAGAGTGGGAAAAGAATGATAGGTAGGGGAACATTATGGGGGGAGGTCAGTGGGGAGGAGGAAGGGGGGAAAGGGAGGGAGATGGTACAGGAATTAAGAAGCATAGTAGGAGGGAGTGGAGTAGACAGGAAGATGTTGAGAAGAACTATATACACAACCAATAGGCATGGACTAAGTGGGGGTGCACTGGGCAGAGGGGAATAAAGGGAAAACAAATTGGGACAACTGTAACAGCATAATCAATAAAGCATATTTTAAAAATTGAGTTAATTATTTAGATAAGTCTAACATTGCTGGTATTTAGGAAAAGAATATTTAGTTAATAGGATCATGATTCATGTAAACAAACAATCAACATTGACCAATTAACAACCTCCTCATTTCACTTCAAATATACAGCATTATTTTAAAGATTTTTATGGGAATATGTTACAAGAAATCCTCCATGTTAAATGAAAACCACAAAGGATTTTTTTTACTTTGTTTTTATTGTCGACACTATTACAGATGTCCCCATTCCCCCCAGAAAAATTTCACAAATCAAGCAAATAGCTCACCAAATATCTTCTCTTTTTGCCTAATAAAATTAGAAAACAAGTAAACAAACAAAATGTAGGACCCAGCAAGAATTATGTTAAATTCTGAATACCTACCTTTTTCCATACCTTTCTTAAAAATGATTTTTGAGAAAGAGACAAGAAGAGAGAGAGAGAGAGAGAGAGAGAGAGAGAGAGACAAACAGAGAGATGTTGGATTTGTTGTTCCACTTACCTGTGCATTCATTGGTTGATTCTTGTATGTGCTCTAACCGGAGATCAAACCCGCAACTTTGGCGTATACTCTGACCAATGGAGTTACCCGGCCAGGGTTTTCAGTTTCTTTTTTAATTCACTTTATTTATTGAGCTTTTACTGTAAAGCAGTCACTTTCTAGGCCCTGGGGATACAGAGACAGACATAAAAGGCAAGATCCCTGCTCTTCAGGTGCTCAAATTCTGCCACAGCTTTTCTCTCTCTTAACATTGTATGGGTATAAAGTCTTATTTCCTGTTGGAGATGGAATTCACATTAGAATCACTCCGGCGACCGGCGAGCTTTGAAAAATTCCCAGTACCACGACTTCACTCCGAAGTTACGAATTCAGTGGGACTTTGGTGGGGCCTGGGCTCAGGAATTTAAAAACTCCTGAGGTGATGTTCATGCACACAGGTCTGAGAACCACAGTCGGGGTGCCGTTGAAGGCTGTTTTGGGCCAGCCTCGGGGTTTCAGCAGCGATACAAGTAACTCCCTTTCAATTTTTCAAGCCTGGTGGTCGTTTTTGGTCAATCCCACTGGACGGCTAATTAGAATCCAAAAATGTGTCAGCCAGTGTCACTTTTTTTAAAAAATGTAATCTTTGTGGTATTTTTTTTCCCCATGACCATTTCGTCCCCTTATACTCCCCTCCCCCCAGCAATCCCCACGCTGTCGTCCAGTGTCACTTTAGGAACGCCTTTGTGGAAAGCCTCGCGCAGCTCAGCCCCCGGACCTCTGGTCAATCCTTTCACCGCCACACCGCTCCGCCATCGCCCTGACTTCCAGCTCCACACTGCCTTCTGCTGATGAAGCAATGCTATAGCATGGAGGTCACCACAATTAGCTCCCTGCCTCTGACTGACTGCATCCCAGGTCCGCCTTCACAAAGAACATGATTGTTCATTTTGTTCACAAGCTAGAGTTTTAAAAAGAGGAGTCTGAAAAGGGGGAGGATCAGGCTGCTTATGTACCCCACTATTTTTGTCCTTCCTAGTCTCCCATCTTTCCATTTCTGCTTATACTAACATTAGCTTGGAGAGGAGAATTCTCTTCCAGATCACTGATTCTCAATGAGCTGGATTTGCAGGCAGCGAGCCGAAATGGCCTCTTATAAGCAAATGACATTTTTTTCCTTCTCTGCTCTCCGAGGAGCCAACTTCAAAGTGAGCTAATCTCTTTCTTAATAGGCTTTACTGATTTATGCAAGAAGTAACCGGACTACAACATCCTGACTTTTTCTTCTTGATGCAACCTTGGTAAGAATCTGAAACAGGTCATGGGGCTAAGCAGCTGCTGTGCTAGGTAGAGGTGACCTCACTGCCTTCAACTCCTGGCCCAGCCAATCCCAGGTTTCGGGGTCTGCTACTTGCAGCACTGCGGTCTGTATCAGTTAGGGATGGTTTGGGTTCTAGCATCAGAAAAGCTGACTCAATCTGGCTTAACCAATAAAGGGAACTCATTCACTCACATAACTAAAACTTCAAGAAGTAACATTAGCTTCAGGCAAAGCTTGATCCAGTGGGCCTTGAGTGCCACCATAAACTATGCCTTCAGTTTGTCCTTCATTCTAGAACATCCAACTGTAAAGAGAGTCACTTTGCTTGCAGACACTTCCACTATTTACAAGTTACCTTCTTGAGACCCCTTCCAGAGGAGAAGTGATGACCTCTCCTCCACAAAGGTGGAACCCACTAGGCTGGCCACTCTCTTCTGTTTGTTTGTTTCTGTCTGTCTGTCTTTCTGGCATGAACTTGATTTGCTGCACTCCCATCGCACGAGGTGATTTTCCCATTGGTCAAGTGACCCTGTGGAAGGTAGCTGAGCTTGACCCTTCCTCCCAACGACACTGCACGTAGGTTGGAGAATCATATACAACCTCCTTACCTGGGGAAAACCCAGCTTATATCAGTTGTGGCAGCATAATTACTAACAGTATCCCCTTTGCCTCTCAAAATGGGCTCATCCGACCAATAGGAGATCCCTGCTTGGAGGGACCCTAACAGCTAGCTGGTGGGATGGTCTCAGGGCTGATGTCCAGAGAGGTCCCTGGCTATGTGGACAAAAGATGCCGAAGTCCAGTCTGCCCTTCACCTGTAAAGTCCTGCACCTGGCACAGGGCTGGGTGCTCCAAGAGGGTGCCTTTTCTTAAGGTGCTCAGGTTAACGAATATGTGCTCATATAAATATTGGTATGATTATCGGTACACATGTGGAATGTATATTCTATATACATATAGTTGCACATTAATATCTAAGTGTACTTCATCCTGTTCAGTGGTTTCATATTTATGATGCTTTCAACTATTCTTCTTCTGATGAATTTGTTTCTCTGTCGCTGCTTTTACAAGGAGGGCTACAAGGAACATCCGTGTACCTGTACCTTTGTGTCTCATATAGAGTTTCTTGGAATACATTCTTAAAAATAAGATAGCTAGATTGAAGAGTAAGTTCACTTTAAAATTTGCTAGAAACTGTGTCATTGCCTTTCCAAAGTCCTGACTACCAAAATTCCACTTTTTGATACTAAAATGTAGTTAAAAGAAAATGAAGTGGGGCTTATCAAAAAATACTACCATATGCACCTTATTAAGGAAAGAGTGGTAAATCCTTACTGATTAATTCAACGGTTTTTGGTCTTCTGTCTGCATGTGAAATAACATGGGGGTTTAGTAAAAATCTAGATTCCCAGATCTAAACCCAAGAAATTCTACTGTGAGCATTTTAAACAACCACCCAGGGGGTTCTGGGCTGCTCTGAGAAATGATGGCACACGTTTGCATCTTAGTTATATTATTTATTAGCTGCACAGAATGTTTTTTTGTTTTTTGTTTCCAAACCCAGGGAGAAGTAACCCCCTTTCACTGAGAGACTGGGTGCATTTCAGGCCGCTGTTTGTACAGTGCCCTGGGAGTGGTAGCTCAGTCTTACAGTCTCTCTGATTGTCACAGTCCTGTGGGATCCAGGAGCTCATGTCCCCACCTCCCACGGCCAACTAGAGCCAGATGTACAGGGGGCAGCCCCTGAGCGGCAGCTGCAAAAACCAGGGCACCGCCCGCGTGTTGCTGGCGCTGTGGAGCGCTGCAGAGGGAGAGCGCAGAGATGATGGTGCCCGCCTGTTGGAGCGTAAAGACGGCACCTGATGAGAAAAAAGAAAACCGAGAGCTTAAAAAAAAAAAAAAAAAAAAAAAAAAAAAGGTAGTAAGGCAGGGGAGAGTGTGAGAACGGCTGCCACCAGCCCCTGTCCCGAAGGGTTTCCCAGCAGGCCCGGCCCCTCGGGCCAAGGCTCTAAGATCAGCAGGAGAGTCTCTTGCGTGGAAAATCTGGGCACTTTTCAGAAGGCTGCTTCCGCGCTGGGCCTTTGGGTCTCCCGGATGCAGCCCCGTTGCTTTTCACAGCCAGATGTTTGGGGAGCTTGTCTCTGGAGTGCAAATCTAAAAACATTGGTGACTGATGTGGGGCACCCGCCCTCAGTTCCAATGGAGAAGCCCTGGGCCTGTGAGTCCCCGCGCGATTGTGGATTAGGGAGCCGCGTCTCAGCCCCTCCTAACCACCTCCATGCGGCTTGTTTCTCGTTTGCAGATGTGAAGCAGCAGCTGAGCGAGTTTTCAGGATTTTCCCCCCAGAGGACATTGTTTCATACGCCGCTGTCGATCTGGTGTGTCCGCGGAAGCGGGGAATTCAGGCTCTTTTTAGCTCACAGCCTTGGACACCTCTGTGTATTATCTTTGCTCTAATCTTAGCTTCGATCTTGAGCTCTCTCTGCAGGGAAGGCATACAATTGAACAGTCTGCCTCTTGTGCCAGTTCTAGTTGGAAAACCTAGTCTGGTCCAGGGAGATTTTTCCAGCAAGAGACTGTCTTTGTAAACCACCCATAAAGTGGCACTGAGGTGAGTTTGTTACTCAGCTGATCACTGGAAAGCAGGTGAAGCTAGATTCTATGTCTTGTTGAAAACTACTCCACTTTACCATTTCCAAAATAAGACAAGCCCCCACCCTTCCTGGCAGCTATATAGAACAGAAAACTAAAAGTCCTTTGAAAGAAAAGCCCCCTAAACAGCCCAGGGAATTTTGAAAACCCTTCAAGAAGTTATTGATCTCATTTGGGTGCCTCTGTCCATAGAACTTTGGTATATGGTCTGAGCGGAGCCAGAGAGTAGGGGGAACACCGGCAAATGGCAGCAGGAGGACACTTGTCAGAGGAGGCCTGGGGACAGAGGGCCATGGTGAGGAGGACAGTGAGGGACCAAGACTCGCCCATGCCAGCCTCCTTCTGGGGTCCAAGCTGAGTGAGAAAGGAAGTTTTAAGTACAGTGGTGCCTGTTGACTTGTACATGCAACAGGGGTCTTGGGTCACCACAGGGCTCAGGGTATTTGCAAGAATAGTTCCAAGTACTCACTGGACTGGGGCTGTTTCTGGGGAAGTGGTTTCCACAGCGAGAGGAGGTGAGATGTTGATGTCACCCTGGGGGCAACACTGAGCTGTTTCTTCTCACTAGAACTCTCTAGTCATTGTTTCCCTTAGCAGAGCAGAAACTTCTCTGTTATTCTACAGCTGTTCTAACTGCAGAGATGTGACAAAGTGCAATGATGCCATGAGCCCTGGGCAGCACAACCCAACCGAAGCCACATCCTGGGCTTCAGGAGTCATGAGCACAGGCAGCCTCTCAGACACCGGTTCATTCGAGAGAGGTCCATCAAGGGCCCCAATATACACATGGAAAAGGGCATGAAGATGTGTTAGATATGGTGCTAATGTGCATAAGGAACCTTAGGCGATCTTAGCCTTTGGCCAAGGTAATCCATGGTTAGGAATCTATTTCCTATGTAAGTAACTTCAAATATGGAAAAAAGATTTATTCATAAGAATCTATGGCATCCAGCACATCGATAGCAATTTAAAACTGGACCCAATTTAAAGCATCTACAATATGGAAATGGCGAAGAAAATTATGGCATCTTCATTTGGTTGTCTATTTGGGAGCTTTTACAAACAATGCAATGATGTGGGAAACACTTATGTTATAATAAGTTAAAAAACAAAAACAAAGATACAAATTGGCTTATTTTAATTAGGACCCACCCAGTGTCCGGGAATGTCGCCAATTCCATACAATATTTTTTTGTGGATGCTGGTCCAAGGAAAGAAGGAGAATAGAAGTATCAAACAGAAGGTTCCCCCAGTCATCGACCCCCTTGACCACCTAATGTTAAAGGACTGCCCCCTCTTCCTCAATGTGGGCAACTGCAGTAATGATGACTCATTATTCTGAGAGTTCTTTCACTTTCTCCATCCCCGTCCCTGTCCCCAGGCTTCTGCTTGTATGAGATGAGTAGATGGTGTTTGTGGCAGAGCCAGTTCCACCCTAATCTGCATGTCCAGAGCCGACATGTAGCTTCATTTTCTGGTGGTAACTTTGGTACCACGAAGAGCTTAAGATTTGGACGATAGTCCTTTATAGGGCAACAAGGAAGTACACAAGTCAGCATCCTCTTTTTTTTTTTTTTAAAGGATATTTTATTGATTATGTTGTTACAGTAGTCCCAATTTTTTCCCTTTTGTTCCCCTCTGCCCAGTACCCACCTACCCTCCAGCAATCCCACCCCCCTTAGTTCATGTCCATGGGTCATGCATATAAGTTCTTTGGCTTCACCCTTTCCTATATTATTCTTAATTTCCCCCTGTCAATTTTGTACCTAAAATTATGCTTCTTAATCCCTGCACCATTTCCCCATTTCTCCCCCTTCCCCCTCCCAGCTGATACCCATCCAAATGATCCCCACACCTATGATTCTGTTCCTATTCTTGTTTTCTTAGTTGGATTTTGTTTTTATTTTTTTAGATTCAGTTGTTGATAGTTGTGAGTTTGTTGTCATTTTAATGTTCATAGTTTTGATCTTCTTTTTCTTAAGTAAGTCCCTTTGACATTTCACATAATGATGCCTTGGTGGTGATGAACTCCTTTAGCTTTGCCTTGTCTGGGAAGCACTTTATCTGCCCTTCCATTCTAAATGATAGCTTTGCTGGATAGCGTAATCTTGGTTGTAAGTCCTCGCTTTTCATCACCTTGAATACTTCTTGCCAGTCCCTTCTTGACTGCAAAGTTTCTTTTGAGAAGGTAGCTGATAGTCTTATGGGAACTACTTTGTAGGGAACTCTCATCTTCTCTTTTGTTGCTTTTAAGATTCCCTCTTGATCTTTCACCTTTGGCATTTTAATTGTGATGTGTCTTGGTGTTGTCCCCTTTGGGTCCAACTTGTTTGGGACTCTGTATTGGCTGTTTATTTCTTCCTTATGTTTCAAATCATTGATGTGAATCCTGACTTCCTTCCCTTCACTGTTGGTCCCCTGTAGGTTTTTCTTTATTTCACTTAGTGTAGCTTTCATTTCTTTCCTTATTTATTTGCCATGCTCAATGAATTCTCTGAGCATCCTTATCACCAGTGTTTTGAATTCTGCATCTGATAGGTTGGCTATCTTTGTTTCGCTTTGTTCTTTTCATGGAGTTTTGTTCTGTTTTTTCATTTGGGCCACATTTCTCTGTTTACTCAACTTGGCAGCCTCCCTGTGTTTTTTTCTGTGTATTAGGTAGAGCTGCTTTAATTCCCTGTCTTGGAGCACCTGTTACGTTGTAAGGGGCAGAGTGTTAGGTATTGACCAGGGCGGGGCAACCTGTTCCACTGCTTTGTGGTGTTGTATGTTGGGGAGGGGTCTGAGATGGAACAATGCTACTTGCTCAGCACTCGCCCTGTTTCCAGTCACTTCACTCACTTTCCATATATGACT